>NC_021161.2:14050970-14070094 GCF_000331145.2 Cicer arietinum | reverse complement strand
ATAATAATAATAATAATAATAATAATAATAATAATAATAATAATAGTAATAATAATAATAATGTGAAACATAGTTATCCCTATATATATACTAGAAGACTTGTGCTAATAGAAGACCAGAAGAAAAAATAAGGAGTTAGCTCGGCTGATAGCCGCTTCCTAATTGCAATAAGGAGTTGTGCTAATAGAAGACTTCATCAATTTGATTTTGACAAATACATGAATTTGGATAGATAATTGGAAAGAGTCATACAATTGAAATTGACACATAAGAATAGCAATCAGTAACTTACAATTGAACTTAGATTATCATGATTAGTAGTTTAGACTATTCTTTTTAGCATTCTGGTGAAAAATGATAATTATTTTAGGTTAGTGAATTTGATAATTATTTTAGAATAATGAATTTGATGGTTGTTGCTTGGATAGTGAATTTGCTGATTGTTGCTAGAACACGAATAGAGAACTCATCGTAAATGTAGAATAATATCTACTATCAAAAGAGCTGGCAATTGGAAAAATTTATATTAACATACTTATGTCAGATGTGTAGAGAATATTTTAGTGATTCATGAATATTTAAGCTAACCATTTAGAACAATATCAATGATAGGATGTAGGGGAGAGAGATGTTTATTATAATCTAATACTGAAAGTTTTGTTCTAATTTTTTTATATAGTTAGATAATGCGCGATAAGAAAATATTAACCAAAATGATTCAGATTGAGATAGAACAACCTTGACATATGACATAGTGCCGACTAAGGACATTGGGCTGGATGAATACATTGGGCTGGATGAATGAGTAGTCTAGCTAAGAGATAATGATTTTGTTGGAGATAATTGCATATTTAAGGGACCTTACTAGTTTACTATAAACGCAGAAAAATACATAAAAGAAGCATTATGCTATTAAAGAGTTGTTGTCATACAAATTTCTAGAAGATAAGTTAGCAGATAAGCTATTAGCAGTATTGAGATGCAGTTGGTTCTATAGAGTTTAGTTTATTTTATAAAATTCAGTGTTGTCAATAATAAGCCGTAACTAATAATAAAATTCAGTGAGATATATTTATATAAAAATCTATTTTTAAATCAAAGATATATATATATATATATATATATATATATATACAATATTTAGTTAATCTATAATGCTTAGTTTAAATAAAATCTTACTATAGTAATATGTGTGTTTAATGGTATTAAATATATTTTTGAATTATATTAAAATAGCCAATAAATTATCTATGTATTATTAATAAATAAATTACTTACCTATTGCAGCAAGTAATTAATTTGTAATTTGTTGTTGCGTTGATTTATTCTCACTTGTGGACTATAAGAAACGGTGGTTGGCAAAGACGCGACACGTTAAATTAGCGGATCGACTTCGTTAGGAAAATTCTTCAGCCAAGGTAAGGGGTGAGAGGAGGTTTGATTTTATGAGTATAAAATAACGTGGGAGGAATGAGAATACCGAAATTTCGAGATATTCATCCGGGGGATTACTACATAAGGTTGAGCCCTATTGAGTAATAATAAAGTGAAGACTAAAATATAATTTAGCAACCTATAGAATTTCCGTGAATCTATTTATAATAAGATTGCATGTTGTTTGATTTTATGAAATCTTATACTGGTTGTTATTGTATGAATGATATGTACTTGAGTGTTCTTGTTAATTGATTCAAATTATGATATTACTTGAATGTACCACCTATTGGATCCCTTATTATGCGATTGATGAAACTGGATTGTGTATTATGAGTAGTGTAAACCAAATATTAAGATTTTACTGTGATTGACTGATATTCATATATAATGATGAATATTATGAAGTCAAACTGAAACTTATTCAGTTGTGATGATCGAATAAGTTTGAGATATGTTTTGTAGATTTTGGAGTTAGGATTATTTTGTAATCATATAGGGAGGGTCTGAAAAAATTAGTGATTCGGGGAAGTACAACTGAATGAGCCTGATCGTGGAGGGCTACAATCGAACTATAAGGTAAGACCGATAGACCTTAGAGTAAGTTGATTAGTGGGTTATTCCCTAAGGTCGGGAGCTACCGTGCAACACAAGAGTACCCCGACCATTATATACATACATGTGTCTCGAGTTGAGTTGAACGGATCTATGAGGACTTGGCCATTCATGAATTGTCTGTCCACTCTTGTAGTGACATAGTATCAGGCCTCCTAACCAAGTACTTTAGAGTAGAATGGAACCAACTGATGAAAAAGTATAGAGTATAGGACATGCATAACATTTCATCCTTGTGACTGCTCTATTGTGATTGATTTAGATTAACCTTTGATATTATGATCTTGAGTGTTTGTCCTGTTTGTTCTGATTTGATTGATTGTGTGTTCTCCTTGTTTATCTTATACTGTTACATAATTTCGAAACTCACCCTTCATTGTTTGTGTTTGGCGTTTGCAATGGACGCAAACGAGTTGTAAGCTGTAGGTGATGACTAGTACCATGAAAGAGGCGGAAGCCATCCTGTCTGGTAGACTCTTATTATATGCATTGTGTAAATGTTTTTTTTAGCGTCTTTTATTTTGGGAATTCCCGCTCTGATAGTGACATCGGGTTGAGACTACATTTTCACTTAATATTAAACTTATGTATTTGTACTTCAAAAAGGATTTTGTTGTCTGATATTATGATTTCGAGTTGTTAAGTTTGATTGAAATTTTGGATTTATATGTTATGTTCATGATTACGTGATACTCTTTACCTTAAAAAAATGTATGGAAGTTTATATATTTATTTGAAGAATTTCATTGTTTTAAACATAAGAAAATAATTTATTTTATTTTATTTGGGGTTTAGGATATCACATTAGTGGTATCAGAACTGGTCTGTTCAATCAGACCGTAAATGTGTTATGTGTTCGCTATGTTCCCTTGTGTGTTATGTTATGTTATGTGTGTTGTTGTTATGGTCATTATTGAGTTAGTGGTGTAGAACTAAGTTAGTTTCTCACTTCCCTAAGTGTTTCACTATATTCTATTGGTTTATTTGATTGATGTAGGTAGTGATGGCTGGTGGAAGGAATGACGCTGCGATTGCTGAGGCTCTAGAGTCCATGGCTAGAGTTACAGTGCATGCTCTCCAAGCTTTGGCTGAATCTCAAGCTACTACACAAGCCTCTACGCAAGCTACTACTCAAGTTGCACAAGTTGCTGCTCAAGTTGTTGCTCAAGCTACTACCTATAGTGGTGGCCAAGGAAATGTGCAAATAAATGAGTTCATGGTGATGGATTGATTCCACAAGGATAACCTTCCATTGTTTGAAGGTCACTATGATCCTGAGGAAGCTCAGAAGTGGTTGCAAGAGGTTGAGAAAATTTTCAGAGGTGTGGCATGTCCCGAAGGTCAAAAAGTGCATTTGGGAACCTTTATGTTGACAGAAGAAGCTGAACATTGGTGGGATAATGCGCATCAACGTTTAAATAATGCAGGGACTACAATTCCTTGGGCTGTATTCAAGAACATGTTCCTAGTCAAGTATTTCCCTGAAGACATCCACAATAGGGAGGAAATGGAATTTGTCAAATTGGAATAGGTGAATGTGTCAGTAGCGGAGTATGCTGCTAAGTTTGAGGAGTTATCTAGGTACTATCCACTTTATGTTGGAGAGGCAGGAGAAAAGTCCAAGTTCATCAAGTTTAAAATGGGACTTAGTCCAGAGATGAAGAAACAGGTTGGAATGCAAGAGATCCGTGACTTTCCTACCCTAGTGAATAAGAGTAGGATGTATGATGAGGATAGTCGTGCTGAAAAGGCACATTACCGAAACACTGGAACCATGAAGGACAAGAGGCATATGCATCATAATAGAGGAAAACCTTACTCTTTTCCTCCTAGTAAATCTGGAAGTCGTATGAATTATCAACAATACAGTTTTTCAACTGGAAAAGGAACTAGTAGTGGGAACGGAAAAGGAAATGGAAACAATTTTAGTTATGGGGGTGGTAGAGGAAACCCCAATGGACGAGGAGTTAGTAATGGGAATAGTAACAACACGAGTCAAGTCTCAAGCAACAACAATGGTAACAATGGTGATCTGACTACTCCTATCCGATGTCACATGTGTGGTAAGCAGGGTCACATGGCATATGAATGTAGAGATTCTAGAATTACTTGTTTTAATTGTCAACAACAAGGCCATATCAGCACCACATGCCCCTACCCAAGGAAGACTCCACAACCTGGAAACCAGAGTTCCCAAGCCAGCCAACCTAAATCCAATGGAAGAGTCTTTGCCATCAGTGGTGCAGGAGCGTATGAGAAAGACAACTTGATCTATGGTATGTGTCTCATAAGTGATACTCCTTTATTTGATTGTGGATCCACTCATTCCTTTGTGTCCCTTGATTGTGTTAGACATTTAGGACTACCTATGTCTTGTTTGCAGTATGATTTGATTGTGAATACCCCAACTAGTGATTCTGTTGACACCTCTAGTGTTTCTCTCAACATTTCTATCCATGTGTGTGGAAGGGACTTCCAAGTTCACATAGTGTGTTTACTTTTGAGTCTAGCCGATGTGATTCTCGGTATGGATTGACTATTGATGGCTCTTCATCATACGCATATTTTTCATTATTTTTAGTCTTATTTATCTTTTATTCATTAGTTAATTTATGGATTTATTTGATATATTTTGTTAATTTATTTCTTTGATTTAATGAAATGTTTATGTTCTTATTTCCTTGATTAAGTAGATATTTTTCGAAGTTTTGCGTTGTTACTTTGTTTTAGTGTAGTGCTGAATTTTGTGTGAAATCAACATTACCTATGTGGAGAATTTCAGCCATATCTGGAGTTGTAGATGTCCAATAGGAGTCAAACCACGTGAAAATGAAAGCTAAGATCCATAGCTACAATTGTCAGGAAGACATCAAAACCTAATACAGACTCTAAAGAGGATAAATATGCAGAAAAAGTCAACCATAAGAAGTTGTGTGCCTGAAGCACAACAGTCGTGCCTGAGTAGCATTTCCAGCATTTTGCCACTGCCAAGACGCGCCTGAAGCGCATTTCCACCTTTTTAACACTGTCTAAGCGCGCCCAGAGCGCAAATCCTACGCCATGGATATAAACTCAAAGACGGCCATTTCTAACACCATTGGAGTGTAACAAGATGAAACCCTTATTTTTCTGATTTGATTTCTATTTATATGAATATGTTTATTGAATTATTTTTCTCATCTATGTGCTTAATGCTTTTTAGTTGCTTGATCAACATTAAAATGTTCTACGATTCGTATTTTGAAACAGGAGTGGAATTTATGAATGGTTGAGATGAGAAATTCATGAATTTGTAGTCTAGGGATAAATACAGGTCATGAAACCAATTAAATTAGTTCCAAAAGCAATAGTTTTAAAAGATAATTCATGTACGGCAAAAGGTTAATTATAATCTTAAATCCACTAAGGAATTAGGGGTTACTTTGGAATTAAAGGTTCTGTCACTAAGACATTAGAGCAAGAATAATAAAGAAAATTCGGTAATAATTCACTAAAGGAATTCAATAACTAGGATCAAATTAGACATCAAGGTTGAATTCGAAGTGAAAGTCATCCCTGTCATTTTTCTTAGTATAAAGGATCAGTTTTACTATAGTTGTTAATTTTAAATATTATTTTAATCAATTTGGGAACTTTTTGTTCAATTTTAGTAATTAAATATAATTCAATAGTAAAACACAATCCTTGAGTTCGACACTCGGTACTACAATTTTATTATTACTTGCAACGATTCAATACACTTGCTGAAACACTATCAAGTTTTTGGCGCCGCTGCCAGGGATTGCCATATCACTATTCAATTGAATTTATTTACTTAATCGAAATTTTTTGCTCTGCAATAAAATTTTTGCATTTATTTTAATTTTGAAAAAAAAAATTGTTTTAAAACCCTCTAATTTCTACTTAATTATTTATGTTTCTCTATTTTCAAAACTGTTCATTATTCATAATTTGTCTAACCTTGTATGCGAGGTTAGTTCTCAGCTGAACTTTTCTTTGATCTAGAAATTGAAAAAACTGCGAAAGCAAATCAAAAAGAGGTTCGAGAAAGGAGACAAAGGGAAAGACAATTAATACTGGAAGAAGAGGATTTGGGGGATTTCTTTATATCTACGGAAATGGCTGATCTACCACCACTTGAAAGTACCATCGACGAGTATGAGAATCGAAATAGAAACCGTGCTTGGTTGGCCATCCATAACCCACCGGTTACAGTTAACAAGTTTGAAGTGAGCCCCGCTCTATTAAGAGAGTCGAATGAGCTTTATTTTTCGGGTAAACATAACAAGGACGTCGATAGACACCTCACGAACTTCTTTGAATCACGTGAAATAGTGAAAGTGGATGGCTGTTTTGAAGAAGGCAAGATGTTGAGACTATTTCCATTTTCATTGAAAGATGATGCTAAGGAGTGGCTTAATTCCTTTCCTACCGGTAGCATCACCACATGGGATGATCTTGAAGATAAGTTCTTCGAACAATACTTTCCCCCAGTTGTGTTCGTTAGAAAAATGCAAGAGATTTCCAATTACAAACAAAAAGAAGGAGAATCGCTTCGTGACACTTACATGCAGTTCAAGGGTTTACTAGCAGGATGCTCCAATCATGCTTATGACGACACTACTCAAATGAAAATATTTTGTAATGGTTTGAAGCCTAGCACTAGAATTATGTTGGATGCTACAACAAGTGGTTCTTTGAACTACAAAACCGCATCAGAAGCATGAAAAATTATTGAGATCATGACATGAAATGAACAAATGATGTTGTATGATAGAGGTGGTGGGTCAAAAAGTGGTATGCTGGAATTGAATGTTCTGGATGTTGGGTTGGCTCAAAGGAAGCTTCTCTCAAAACAGATAGAAGATGTTATCGCCGCTGAGATAAAGAAGGGGATGGCAGCTCTAAAAATATAACCCCAAGTTGCCCTATCAAATTATTGAAACATATTGGTTGTGACTTTTGTGGGGGAGCACATAAAAATGGAGCTTGTGAAGCACCAGATGAAAATGATACAGAAGAACTAGAAGAGGTGCATTTGATGGCTAACAATGGGAAGCAGAATAATCACTACTCTAGTACGTACAATCCGGGTTGGAGAAATCATCCAAATTTTTCATGGAAAGATCAACAGGGTGGATCTCAAGGTCAACAAGGAGCTCAACCATATCAAGCTCCACCTCAAAAAGCTGCTTGTGAGAGTGCTATGGAGAAATTAGTAACAAGCACAAGTTCTTTCATTGAAGAGTCTAGAGACCCAATTGGGTCAACTTGCTCAACAAATGACATAAAGAACGCCTACAAATTTGCCTAGTGACACAGTTCCAAATCCACGAAATAATCTTAATGCAGTGACAACGAGGAGTGGCAAGGTAAGTGAACCAGTACCACCTAAATACAAAAAGAGTGGGAGTACTTCAACTTCAACCAACTCGAAGGAAATGGTCACCCTCACATCAGTTGAAGAGCACATCGCTCTTGAAAAGGAGGAAGAACCTATGGTGAAGAAAAATGAGGTCTTGCCAAAGCCTGAAATTCGACTTCCATTCCCTCAAAGATTAAGAAAGGAAGAAACTGAAAAACAATTTGATAAGTTTCTTGACATTTTTAAAAAATTGCAAATTAACATTCCTTTTGCATAAGCACTAGAGCAGATATCGGCTTACGCCATGTTCATGAAGGAGAATATGTTATAGAAAAGAAAAATTGGTAGTGAAATAGTGATGTTTTCCGAAGTGTGCAGTGTTATTCTACAGAGGAAGCTTCCACCTAAGCTCAAGGATCCATGAAGCTTCTCTATTCCTTGTGCTATTAGGGATATAACTTTTGGGAAAGCCCTGTGTGATCTTGGGGATAATGTGAGTCTTGTGCCCCTTTCCTTATACAAATGGTTGAGGCGTCAAGCTAATGACTTTAAAGAAGCGCTTCGTGGGAGGCAACCCATAGGTAGAGGTAACTTTTATTTTTGCAATTTTTTTTGAAGTACCAACTAAAGCCAAACATAGTGGAAGTACTCCGACTTCAACCCACCTGGAGGAAATGGTCACACTGACATCAGTTGAGGAGCACATCGCTCTTGAAAAGGAGGAAGAACCTGTGGTACAAAAAAGGGAACCACTGCCAAAACCAGAAATTCGACTTCCATTCCCTCAAAGATTAAGAAAGGAAGAAACTGAAAAATAATTTGGTAAGTTTCTTGATGTTTTTAAAAAATTACAAATTAACATTCCTTTTGCAGAAGCACTAGAGCAGATGCCAGCTTACTCCAAGTTCATGAAGGAGATTCTGTTAAAGAAAAGAAAAATTGGTAGTGAAACAATGATGCTTACTGAAGAGTGTAGTGCTATTCTACAGAGGAAGTTGCCACCTAAGCTTAAGGATCCTGAAAGCTTCTCTATTCCTTGTGCTATTGGAAATAGAACTTTTGGAAAAGCCCTATGTAATCTTGGGGCTAGTGTAAGTCTTATGCCCCTTTCCATATACAAAATGTTAGGCATTGGAAGAGTCAAAGACACACAACTGATGTTACAGTTTGCGGATCATTCAATGAAACACCCATATGGGGTGGTGGAAGATGTGTTGGTCAAAGTAGATAAGTTCATTTTTCCAGTGGATTTTGTGGTACTAGACATGGAGGAAGACAATGATATCCCCTTGATCTTGGGGAGACCATTCTTAGCAGCAAGGAGAGCTATGATTGATGTGGCTGATGGCACCTTAACATTTAAGGTAAATAAGGAAACAATTACATTCAATATTTTAAAAGCCATTGAGCATTCAAACGAAAGAGAAGGGTGGAACCGAATTAAGATCTTTAATTCGATAGTCAATGAAGAAGTTGAACATCAAGGATGCATTATGCCATTAGAAAAAGTGTTATGCCTACCCCAAGATGTTGTTAAATAAAGTAAAGATCCAAAGGTGAAAGAGGTTTTAGCTATGTTAGAAATATCACCATCTTACTCCCCCCGTTTCCCCACTATATAGGAGGGATTAAAGCGGAATGAAGATGAATATGTAGAGAAAAAGAAAGATACGCCGTTGGTTGAACTCAAGCAATTGCTACCTCACTTGAAATATGTATCTCTTGGTTAGAAATATGATGTGTTCTTCCTGTCATATATGCCACCTTGACAATAGTTGAGACGTCAAGCTAATGACTTTAAAGAAGTGCTTCGTGGGAGGCAACCCACAGGTAGAGGTAACTTTTATTTTTTGCATTCTTATTTTTGTTATTTGAATTTGTTTCTTTCTAATTGTGTGTAAACGTGCAATATGATGAAGAATTATTAACAACTTGCATTTGGTCTTAAGTTTTCTGTTTGGGATTTTGAAATTTAAACTCTATTTATTTGCTCATATCATTGCTTAATTCGATAAGTTTTACTAATGCATGCATTGTTGGTTACTCATTGGTTGTTGAAGTCTCACTTGCATTTTTTTTTTTAAAAAAAAAACTAAATAAATTTTGTAGTGGCATGTTTGGCATCATTTAGATAGTTCATACTCTTTCTAATTATCCTAGATGTGAGCTTTTGAGCCTAAACACTTTAATTCTTTGTTGTGTGATTATCCAAACATGTGTTATCCCTTCAGAACTTGCACTAATTCTGACTTGCATCACTTGTAATTTATGTATACATTGAGGAAATTTTGTTTGGTCATTTGAGCCTTTCTAACTACCCTATGAAAATTTTACCCTTTGCTAGCCCATTTGAGCATTGCCCTTTTATTTCGGTTACTAGTCATATTACAAGCCAAATACCTGACTTTAATTAAACCACCTTACTTGGAGTTAGGTAGAAAAAAATTTTATTGTCTTGATAAAGTTCTAAGTTTGGGGTTGCTCATGAGATAACAATCTTTTAATTTTGGGGTGGTGATTCTCACAAAAAGAACAAATGAAGAAAAAAAAATCAGTTTGTGTACTTTGATAAATAATATCTTCTTGGTTCTTTTGTGAATGTTTGAGAATCTCCACAATGAAAAGGTGAAGAAAACTAAAAAGTGGTAGAATAATTTGAAAATGTATGCCTAACTCCAAGTAGTAAAGCCTATATCCCAAAATGTCCTACCCTTACCTAAGCCCCACTACAACCTGAAAGTCCTCCAAAAGTGTATGTGTTTGCTGCATTGTGATTGCTAACTAGAATTTTTTCAAGCCTATGGTAGCGTGATACATGTCCTAGGATTTAAGTGATAAATTCATAACCCTTTCTAAACACTTGAGATAAATTTTGGGGAGATTATATGAAGAGAGAGTTGAACTTGATAAATGAATGCTAAAGTGTACGAATTGTGTTGTTTTTTGTAAGCAACTATAGAGCATGATAAATATTTTGTAGTAGTTGGAACTTTGAGAATTGAGTTTGATTTGATTTGAGAAATTGAGTTTAAGTTTGCTTTTAACTACACTAAATCTGAAATTAATTGTTGCTTGGGGACAAGCAATAGATTAAGTTTGGGGTTGTGATGACTCTTCATCATACACATATTTTTCATTGTTTTTAGTCTTATTTATCTTTTATTCATTAGTTAATTTAAGGATTTATTTGATATATTTTGTTAATTTATTTATTTGATTTAATAAAATATTTATGTTCTTATTTCCTTGATTAAGTAGAGATTTTTCGGAGTTTTGTGTTGTTACATTGTTTTAGTGCAGTGCTGAATTTTTGCGACAAATCAACATTACCTATGTGGAGTATTTCAATCCTATCTAGAGTTGTAGATGGCCAATTGGAGTCAAACCAAGTTCACATGAATGCTAAGAACCATAGATACAACTTTCATGAAGAGATCGGAACCTAATTCCGACTCTAAAGAGGCGAAACATGCAGAAACCTCAGCCAGAAGAAGTTGTACGTCTGAAGCGCAACAGCCGCGACTGAGGCGCATTTTCAGCATTTTGCCACTGCCAGGACACGCCTAAAACGCAAAATCTGCACCTGGAGCACATTTGCATCCTTTTGACAATGTCCATGCGTACCCGGAGCGTAAATCCTGCCCCTAGGGTGGGTGGCATGCGACTGAATGTTTAAAAATTCATTTTTCACTTTTTAGGGATATTTTCTGACTATTGGGAAGTGGGGAGACTTGTGCCCTAGCATAGAAACTCAAAGACGACCATTTCTAACACCATTGGAGCAGTTTTATCAGGAATCATTCTTGTAATTCTTCTCTAATCTCTATCTTTTTTACCTCTGTTGTGAGAAACTAAACCCTATTCGTTAGGAATAAGTGTAACAAGATGAAACCCTTATTTTTCTGATTTGATTTCTATTTATATGAATGAGTTTATTGAATTATTTTTCTCATCTATGTGCTTAATGTTTTTTATTGCTTGATCAACATTAAAATGTTATACGATTCATATTTTTTGAAACATGAGTGGACTTTACGAATGCTTGAGATGAGAAATTCATGAATTTGTAGTCTAGGGATAGATGCAGGTCATGAAACCAATTAAATTAGTTGCAAATGCAATAGTTTAAAAAGAGAACTCATGTATAGTAAGGCTTGATTCTAATCTTAAATCCACTAAGGAATTAGGGGTTACTTTGGAGTTAAAGGTTATGTCACTAAGACATTAGGGCAAGAATAATAAAGAGAATTCGAAAATAATTCACTAAAGGAATACAATAACTAGGATCAAATTGGACACCAATGTTGGATTCAAAGTGAAACTAATCGTGACATTTTTCTCATTATAAACAATCAATTTTATTACAGTTGTTAATTTTAAATATTATTTTAATCAATTTGGGAACTTTTTGTTCAATTTTAGTAATTAAATATAATTCAATAGTAAAACGCAATCCTTGAGTTCGACATTCGGTACTACTGTTTAATTATTACCTGCAACGATTTAGTACACTTGTCGAAACGCTATCAGCTATCTGCCATCCGTGTCTATGTAGATTTTTTTAGTAAGACCATTGAATTTATGGAGTCAGAACTGAGGGATAAGCCTAGCAATATATCCGCCAACCAAGTGAAGGCACTTTTGAAGAAAATATCCAGTTATACCTGATCCTAGCCTCGTTGGAATTTGAAGAAAAAGTGGTAATACGAGATGTTCCTATTGTGTGTGAATTCCCTAAAGTATTTCCTGAAGA
Organism: Cicer arietinum; assembly: GCF_000331145.2. NCBI lineage: Eukaryota > Viridiplantae > Streptophyta > Magnoliopsida > Fabales > Fabaceae > Cicer > Cicer arietinum. The sequence continues at coordinate 14,057,927 of NC_021161.2, read as the reverse complement.
TGTCAATAGTTTACCACCAGAGCGTGAAATTGTGTTTAGCATTGACCTTGTACCAGGTACTGGACCCATATCCATGATACCATATATGATGTCTCCCTTAGAATTGTCTAAACCTAGGAAGCAATTGAATGAGTTGTTAGATAAACAATTTATAAGACCTAGTGTGTCACCATGGGGTGCACCTGTGCTGTTGGTTAAGAAGAAGGATGGTTCAACGAGGTTGTGTGTGGATTACCGCCAACTTAATAAAGTGACAATCAAGAATAAGTATTGCTACCTAGGATAGAGTTTACCTATAACAATAGTTTTCACTCTAGTATTGGAATGACCCCTTTTGAGGCGTTGTATCGAATGAGGCATAGGACCCCTCTGTGTTGGTATGAGACGGGCGATAACCTTGCTTTAGGACCTGAGATTGTTCAACAGACTACTGATAAAGTAAAGATGATTCAAGAAAAGATGAGAGCATCACAGAGTAGGCAAAAGAGTTACCATGATAAAAGAAGGAAAAACCTTGAATTTCAAGAAGGTGACCATGTATTTCTGAGAGTTACTCCAACGACTGGGGTTGGTTGGGCATTAAAAATGCGAAAGCTTACTCCTCGATTTATAGGACCTTACCAAATTCTTAAATGTGTTGGTAACGTAGCATATCAGATCGTGTTGCCTCCGTCTCTTTCTAATCTTCATAGTGTCTTTCACGTGTCTCAACTTCATAAATACATTCCTGATCCTTCATATTTGATTGAGTCAGACAAGGTCCAAATAAAAGAGAATCTAACTTTTGAGACCTTACCGCTACAGATTGAGGACCGAAAAGTCAAAGGATTAATGGGGTAAGACGATTTCATTTGTTAAGGTTGTCTGGGGAGACGCTATTGGTGAAAATGCTACGTGGGAAGTTGAAAGTCAAATGCGTGATTTGTATCCAGAGTTATTTTCCTCAGGTAAATTTCGAGGACGAAATTTTTTTTACAAGGGGGGAAATGTAACACTCTAATTTGTTATTATTATATTTTAAGGATATAATGATATATTATTATTGATAATAATAATAATAATAATATTAATAATAATAATAATAATATGTTGTAAGCGAAGACGCGACACGTTAAATCAGCGGATCGGTTTTGTTGGGAAAAATCTTTAGCCAAGGTAAGGGGTGAGAGGAGGTTTGATTTTATGAGTATAAAATAACGTGGGATGAATGAGAATACCGAAATTTCCAGATATTCATTCAGGGCTTACTACGTATGGTCGAGTCCTATTTTGTAATAATAATTAATTAATAATATATGAATTGTAATAGTGAAGACTAAAATATACTTTAACAACCTATAGAATTGCTGCGAATCTATTTATATCAAGATTGCATGTTGTCTGATTTTATGAAATCTTATGCTGATTGTTATTGTATGAATGATGTGTATTTGAGGGTTCTTGTTAATTGATTGAAATTGTGATATTACTTGAATGTGCCTCCTATTGGATTCCTAATTATGTGATTGATGAAACTGGACTGTGTATTGTGAGTACTGTAAACCAAATATTGAGATTTTATTGTGATTTTATTGTTATTGAGTTGTGATGATTGAGTAAGTTTGAGATATATGTTGTAGATTTTGGAGTTAGGATTATTTTGTTATCATATAGAGAAGGTTTGACAAACCTAGTGATTCGGGGAAGTACAACTGAATGAGCCTGATCGTGGAGGGCTACAGTCGAACTTTAAGGTAAGACTGATAGACTTTTGGGTACCTTTAGTGGGGAACTCCTTAGTGGATTAGTGGATTATTCCCTAAGGTCAGGAGCTACCGTGCAACACAAGAGTACCCCGATCGTCGTGTATGTGTGTCTCGGGTTGAGTTAAGGGGGTCTATGAGGACTTGATCCTTCATGAGTTGTCCGTCCACTCTTGTAGTGACATAGTATCAGGCCTCCTTACCAAGTACTTCAGAGTAGAATGGTACCAAATGATGAAGAAGTATAAAGTATAGGACATGCATATCATTTCATCCTTGTGACTGCTCTATTGTGATTGATTTAGATTAACCTTTAATATTATGATCTTGAGTGTTTCTCCTGTTTGTGTTGATTTTATTGATTGCGTGTTCTCCTCATTTATCTTATACTATTACATAATTTCGAAACTCACCCTTTGTTGTTTGTATTTGGTATTTGTGATGGACGCAGACGAGTTGTAAGTTGCATGTGATGACTAGTACCATCATAGAGGTGGAAGTCATCATGTCTAGAAGACTCTTTTAATATGCATTGTGTTCATGTTTTTTTGAGCATATTTTATTTTGGGAATTCCTACTCTGATAGTGACATCGGGTTTGGACTACATTTTCACTTAATATTAAACTTATGTATGTGTACTTCAAAAATGATTTTGTTGTTCGATATTATGATTTCGAGTTGTTAAGTTTGATGAAAATTTTGGATTTATGTGACATGTTCATGATTACATGATACTCTTTACCTTAAAAAAATATTTGGAAGTTTATATATTTATTTATTTGAAGAATTTCATTGTTTTAAACATAAGAAAATTATTTTATTTTATTTGGGGTTTAGGGTGTCACAATATTCATGCGTACTTTAGTTTTTGAAAAAAATATATTTCATTTTTTTACCAAGATTACATATTGAATTTATTCTTTAAATTTTATTGTGACATTAAGTATAATACTTGAAAAACAGAAGTTGTTGCAATACATAGATAATAATATTCAATATCAAAGAAACCATCATTGTGCTACACATGTTTATTTATTAAGAGAATTTTATAGTTGACTCTTAATGAGTTGATTGTTTGGATCAAATTGGAGAATATAATAAGTTACCATAAATTTTAAGTGATCTAAATTATTGGATATCCCTCTTGATGCATGGTAGTGGATAATGAGTTATGCATATGAAAGGTCATAGTTTAATGGTAGTGGTTCATCAATTATGCATATGAAAGATCAAAACTTTGTGTAAATTCTAATAGTGATAATGGATATTCAATGGATTCTAGATAGTACAATGCCTATAAATACATCATATATAGTGGAGAGTGAACGTTTGGAAAAACCAATAACATTGAAACTTGAAGTTCTTCCTTTCTTGCAACAATGGTTGGAGTGGGAGAGTGAAAGCTTGAAATAACCTATAACATGTAGAAACTTGAAGCTCTTCCTTTCTAGCAAAAGTGATTGGAGGTAATTATTTCATGCACTAAATCTATTCCGCATTTGGTTGACTAACATTTATGTTTTGATTTTAGAGATCACTACGCGAAAAAACGAATTTTACAGCGCTTTTTTTAAGCCATTTACAGCGCTTTTTCAAAAAAATAAGCGCTGTGGAAACGAGCGCTGTAAATGATACAATAGCGCTTTTACAAAAGCGCTATAAAACATGTAAATACAACGCGCGCTTTTTATGCACCTTTTACAGCGAATGTCTTTATTCCCTTGGTTTTTTTTTAGTCCCCAATATCTTTTGTAATTCAACTCCATTTTACATTTTTGCAATGAATGACATATGCCGAAATGATTAGAGGAGTGCAAGATACCAATTTATTTGAGATAAAAATCACTTTCAATAGTGATGGCTCTTCCTTTCAATTGTCTTAATAAAAATTGAAAAAAAAAATATTTGGTGTAATTGTTTCTGTATAATTAATAAAAATATGAATCATAAAAAATAAAATATTTAACAAATACTTTTTTGTTTTCAAATTAAGTGTTGAAAACATTCATGGCGAATATCCAAACACTGTTTGATACAAGATTTAAATAGAAAAAACACTTGTCTTTGTTAATATTATAAAACTATTACGATATAATTGTTAATAATATTTTAATATATCAATTTTATATATAAAAAAGAATATAGTTAGTATAAAAATGAATAATAAAAATACTATAGTTAGGTTTTTGTAATAAATATTAATTTTAAACATCAATTTCCAACTATATAAACTTAATTAAAAATTCAGACACATTACAAGATAAGATAATGATTATTCTAAAACAACATAACTTTCACATCTCAGAAGTTTTATTTATAAAGCTTAGGAATACAAATCATATCAAGGGACTTAAATGAATTTTTTAAACTGGTACAGGATCAACAATTAAGGCTTTAATATGAGTCTTCATTAGTCCTTCGGAATGTGTGTAGTGATCTTTATCATTGTAATAAACCTCAATAAAACGTGCCAAATTGATAACGGAAGTCAATAGAGGCAATGGAACTTTAGTTTGCCTAAGACAATCCTCATTTATGTCTTTCCATGCATTGTCAATTCCCTTTTCGCATTCTTGTATGGCAACTTCCCTATTTGTATCATATTGTATCATATAGCATTCCAAGAATGAGGAAACATGTCCTCTTTGCTGTTCAAACTGTCCACCATGAAATAATTGTTACTTAAATATTTATATCATCATTTGTGATAAAATAGTATATTTGAGATTTTAATGACTATCCAATTTCAACCATAAAAACTTCAAGTTATATGATTATGTCCGTCTCTTTGATATATTAATTCTTAAATTTTTTCACAAATATCTATCTAAATAGATGTATGACCCATGTGTAAGACATTATAACTTATTTACACACTCAATTCTTAAAAAAATATCACACATATATTAATTTTAGAGAAACGTTTTTGGAATTAAATATAATAAATGAAATAAAATACCTCGTTGGACACAATTTCATCATTTAATCTGCAAACAAGAGCAGCACCGTTAACAATTTTTGGCATATTTGTTACCCAATTGAAGATGTCCTCAGTAGCTATACTGCCCATGCCAACGAAAGAAGTTGTAGACAATACTGGGTAACCAGATGTTATCTTTGATATGGGCATGTACTCTTCTATTGTTGGTACATGGTTTTTGTCTAGCCATCTTGCCTCAGTCATGTAAGCTTGAACTATTGTTTTGAACTGCCATCATCATGCAATATATATTATTAATATGATATGTATAAAAAAGAATTCTTTTTCTTTATGTTACGATGTTAAATTGTATTATCATTTAATTTAATAATAACGAGTATAACTTTTACAATAAAATTTAATGTTAAGGAGTTGTTTCTTTTAGTTTAAATTTTATAATATAGGATGATTTTCTATTCTTACATAGAAAAATATATATTTTATTAATAATACTTTTGAAAGCCAATCTGATTGAATCATCAAAACGTTTAAATCTCATAAACACATATTTATGACCCGTTTATTTTAAAAAGGATATTCAATACATCTCACACGAACTCTGACATAGGTGAGTGGATTATATTACATTACCATAAATTTAAAACCTTTAATAAATTTGTTTGTATTATAATTATTGAGTAAGTCATTAGTAAACTTTTCATAAATTTTTAATTGTAAATGAAGCGTACATTAAATTTTCAACAAAGTTATTTTTACATGAATTTATTTTAACGGTATTATCTGCTTAATAGTTGAGTAAAGTAAATAATAATAAATAAATAAAACTCTTACATCTTTTACGAAGTAGCTAAGGGTATATTCTCTTCCTTCTTTTATTGTTTCTTCTTTTATTTCCTCATAAACATTTAATAGAGATTTATAAAGTAACTTCATATAATTTGGAAGATCATCCAAGCAGCTAATATCCCACCTGAAAATCAATTACAATATATAAATTATTTCTCATTTGTTTATATAACTTGAGTAAAAATATGTGTCATTGATAGAAAAAATATATATTTAGCCACCATAACTAAAAAATGAAGTTAATTTTTAATTTTTTATCACTAAATTTGATAATAGAATCAGCGATTAATTTCACATTTTCTAGCTATAAATTTTTTTTTCATAATTTAATCACTTAAAATAATATTTATATACGATGATTTACCTTTCAACAGCCTTGGTAAAAAGTTCTAATTCATCAATAGTTCCATATGAGTCATATGTATCATCAATGAATGAGAGGTGAGCAATTACTTTTGACATCATTTTTCTTGCTTGAGAATATTGGGGTTCAAAATATACTGACATACTCCAAAAGCAACATTCTACTATTCGATCTCGTGCATACGGTAGTTTTTTAGTGATACCCAACTCCTTCGACCATCTATGAAGATACCCAATAAGGTATTAGCCACTTTTATATTTTCTTTTGTTACAAATTAAGGAAAGTGGAATTTAAAGTACTTACTTGCAAATGTTTCCAAATTCCTTTTGATGTAGGCTTTGGAGCATATTAAAATCTAATTTTGCCAACCTGAGTAAAACCACATTATGGAATGCATCTTGCTCATATACAGAGATGTAGCGTCGTGCCTCTAGCCTCGACAAGTTTTTGCGGAGAGATTGCGTTAAGCTATGTTTGACTTGTGCTGCAAGAAAAGGGCTCAATTGGGTGGAAATGGACTTAAGGTGAGTAGAGGTGAAAGCCAAGGCCTCTTCCAAAATTTCCTCTCCATGAATCATCATATGTGATGCTTCGTACAAGCTTAACATCCCCTCAACATCTGCGATGAGCCTTTTGCTAAATATTCCTTGCCCGTCTTTAAATTTTTTGAACACATCTGTAATTTTATTTAACAACCACAATATTGAATGCTCTTTAGAGTTAGTAACAATTCAAAATTTCAATGTAGTCTAGATTGGAGTTGGCTTGATCATTTTGACACCCCTAAGTACTCTAAATAGTAAAGTTCATGTTGAAGATCAATATTAAAAACTATAAATTTAAAAAATTGAAAATTTTATATACCAGGTGAAACGTAAAGCCCACGTTGCCTTAATACTCTAAATAGCACGGCAAGAGAATGAAGGTTATCTTCAAGAATTATTTCTCCATTTACAACATAAGTCTTGTGAATAAGTTGCAACACTTGGTCGATCTCATGTTCAAAATGATAGCCGACACCCAAACGACATATGGAATCAACGAATTTGACTTTGTCAAAGGG
>NC_021161.2:14043653-14045498 GCF_000331145.2 Cicer arietinum | reverse complement strand
TCGAAGGGCTTCTCATTGTTTGTAGCTAGCATATTTCTCAATTCATTTTTTAAACTATCAATTTCAGCTGCATTACTCTGATCGGGTTCCTGCATGTGTTGAAGAAAAAGATGTTAATGGTGAGGTTTGATGAAGTGGTTTATAGTACGCATGAAGAACATAAAAACACTAACTACATACCATAGATTCAGAAGCATATTGAAGGAAGAAATCCCCCCAAACATTAGGGGGGTAATCTGCAACATTTCTAGGCAAGTCGAGTTTAGAATTAGGATCGAAGTTAGCTACAGCAGGCATATTAGATATTTAAGTTTTCAAATAAATGGGATGCTTCACAAATGACTCTCCTTCTACCACTCTAAGGTTTGGATGGGGAAAGAAATGCCAATATTAGATATTTATAGTGAAATTCATTATGCGTGTTCCGCTAAATTAATTAAATATATTAGCAACGTTACACGTGTGTTTTCTGCTTGTAAGCCCAATTTTGACTTCAACTATTTTATAATTTAATTTATCCCAATTTTGACTACAACTATTTTATAATTTAATTTATCGCATGTATACTTTACACAAATAAAACATGTGATTATAATATTTATATAACTAGCATAAATTAACCGTGTCAAGCCCGGTTAGTTTTTACTCAAAATTACATATTGAACAAATTCATTTAATATATTATTTTTGGTCCTTAAAGTAAGTGGACGTTATAAAAATGTTAATAGATAAAAGAAACAATTTTTGGTCCTTGTAAACACTACGCGAAAAATAGGATTTTACAACTCTTTTTTTAAGCAATTGCGTTTTTTCAAATAAAAAAAAAAGATGTGGAATCGAACGCTGTAAAAGATACAATAGCGCTTTTTTAAAACAAAAAAGCGTTATAAAACATGTAAATATATTGTGCGCTTGATATGCACATTTTACAGCGCTTTTTAAATAAGCGTTGTAAAATGCGCACACATTATATGCATTATTATGCACCTTTTACAACGTTTATTAAAAAGAGCGTTGTAAAATGTGCACTATAACGCATATATTGGATGCACACTTTACAACGCTTATTCAAAAATAATGCATTATAGTGCACATTTTACAGTGCTTTTTCAAAAAAGCGCTGTAAAATGTGCAATTTTTTTTTTTTTTAAATATGTTGTGAATTAAATTTTTGAAATGAGCTTTTTAGTTTTTTATGCCATTTTTTTAGAAAGCGTTGTCTTTTAATTTTTTTTCCAAAATTATTTTCATCCAGAATCAGTTCATAATAAGTTCACACAACAACAAAACATATTCAAATACATATTCAGAATCAGTTCACACAATCAGTACACAAAAACAGAACTATATAACTTTACTTTATATATTAATTTACAACAGAACATTCAGATACATATATATAACTTAATTAACTACATATACATTGGACAGATATTGTACAACAACACATATTCATATACATGTTCATATATTGTAACTAACAACATACACAAAATATAACTAGCTACCATATAATATTCAGATCCCTTGAAGCATGCTATTTCCCAGAAAATCAAATAATGTTCATTTCAAGCACATACTGATACCAATCTTCCTTTAATTCCATTAGATCTTCCTCAGAGTATGTTGGACTGGAATTGTCAAATTACTGTGCAATATTAAAATTGAAAATATTAAGTTAGAATCAAATATATAGATAATTTATATATGAAAATCATATAATGAAAATACTGTACCGTTTCTAGGATAATAGTTTTATTCCTGTCAACAATCTCCTTCATGAATCGCAATACATAGTACCCACAGTCGATGTTGTTAGTTTGACGAGGGCACTATAAAATAAAA
>NC_021161.2:14041045-14042785 GCF_000331145.2 Cicer arietinum | reverse complement strand
GTATTTAGCAAGGCATGACTGACTTATTTTAGGAGCAGCAGCGATCGATTGTCCCCGATCCAGTTTTCTAGCTACAACTTTGGCAGCTTTATTACCCTCCAGCTTTTGTAGTTTGCCAGCTCTATTACCCTCCAATTTTTGAGGTTTGCCGGCTTTATTTTGTTGTGCACGTGGTTTATTTGATTGAATCTAAAAAAATTAGGTTACATGTTAGTTTATTGAATCTGAAAAAATAACAAACCTTAGGGAATAAATGTGACAAACCTTTTTGAGCGATGTAATTGATTCGTTTATGGGAATCTTTTTATCATTCCCTTTAGGCTTTTTCAGCATCTAAATATAAATGTGAAATTAAAGTTAGGAGCGGAAAAAAATCAGAATTAAATATACATATCAATTAAAAATACATTTCAATTAATTAAATATACCTTATCGAGGGCAACAAGATGTGTGGGTCATGCCACGTAACTACCAATTGCTTCGTCCAAAAACTTCATATCTCCATCGTTGTCCGGTATCGGCAACGAGGCAGTTGGTTCCAAAGCAATAATTGGTGATACTTTGACATGGCCCGCAGGGATCGGTGTGTTGTGCAATACTTCTCCCGAAGTATTGTACAATTTTCCCTTTCTGACCTTCCAATGAGTAGGGGAGGATATGTACAGCACGCATGGAGTGACACCCTAAATCAATGGTTAAAACATAAGTATGGTTAATATATAAGTATATTTAATACATAAGTAAGTAATTAATTACCTCGGGAAGACTTTTGAGACCGATGTTGCAACTCGCGTTTTCACTCTCCATTTGTATTTCACGTTGGAGCTGATCCGGGAGTTGCTTGTCTTTGTTCGTCTTAACCAAAAGTTTCACTTGCTCTGTAAGAAGTTTGAGCTTCTCTAATACTTCTTCATTGGATGGATTTTAGCGCTTCTCTTGGGAAAAATAGCTTTTAAGAGTTACCCCAAATCCTTTCCCCCTAACCCGACCGGAATACTCAAAAACATTAAACACTTTACCCAGAATATCCCTGCAACTAGCTTTGTTTCCCTCGATTTATAGGACCTTACCAAATTCTTAAATGTGTTGGTAACGTAGCATATCAGATCGTGTTGCCTCCGTCTCTTTCTAATCATCATAGTGTCTTTCACGTGTCTCAACTTCATAAATACATTCCTGATCCTTCACATGTGATTGAGTCAGACAAGGTCCAAATACATTCCTGATCTAACTTTTGAGACCTTACCGCTACGGATTGAGGACCGAAAAGTCAAAGGATTAATGGGGTAAGACGATTTCATTTGTTAAGGTTGTCTAGGGAGACGCTATTGGTGAAAATGCTACGTGGGAAGTTGAAAGTCAAATGCGTGATTCGTATCCAGAGTTATTTTCCTCAGGTAAATTTCGAGGACGAAATTTTTTTTACAAGGGGAGAAATGTAACACCCTAATTTCTTATTATTATATTTTAAGGATATAATGATATATTATTATTGCCTTATGTGTTTTCCTTAGTGATTTATTTAAATTATTAATACTAATAATATTGAAATTGTTTTAAAAATATATATGCATTTATTTATTTATATAAAAAATAAATAAATAAGAAATAAACTTGTGTAATAATATAAAAGAGTGAGCTAATAGTAGTAGTAGTAATAATAATAATAATAATAATAATAATAATAATAATAATAATAATAATAATAATAATAATAATAATAATAATAATAATAATAAT
>NC_021161.2:14038554-14040385 GCF_000331145.2 Cicer arietinum | reverse complement strand
GAGCTACCGTGCAACACAAGAGTACCCCGATCGTCGTGTATATGTGTCTCGGGTTGAGTTAAGGGGATCTATGAGGACTTGATCCTTCATGAGTTGTCCGTCCACTCTTGTAGTGACATAGTATCAGGCCTCCTTACCAAGTACTTCAGAGTAGAATGGTACCAAATGATGAAGAAGTATAGAGTATAGGACATGCATATCATTTCATCCTTGTGACTGCTCTATTGTGATTGATTTAGATTAACCTTTAATATTATGATCTTGAGTGTTTCTCCTGTTTGTGTTGATTTTATTGATTGCGTGTTCTCCTCATTTATCTTATACTATTACATAATTTCGAAACTCACCCTTTGTTGTTTGTATTTGGTATTTGTGATGGACGCAGACGAGTTGTAAGTTGCATGTGATGACTAGTACCATCATAGAGGTGGAAGTCATCATGTCTAGAAGACTCTTTTAATATGCATTGTGTTCATGTTTTTTTGAGCATATTTTATTTTGGGAATTCCTACTCTGATAGTGACATCGGGTTTGGACTACATTTTCACTTAATATTAAACTTATGTATGTGTACTTCAAAAATGATTTTGTTGTTCGATATTATGATTTCGAGTTGTTAAGTTTGATGAAAATTTTGGATTTATGTGACATGTTCATGATTACATGATACTCTTTACCTTAAAAAAATATTTGGAAGTTTATATATTTATTTATTTGAAGAATTTCATTGTTTTAAACATAAGAAAATTATTTTATTTTATTTGGGGTTTAGGGTGTCACAATATTCATGCGTACTTTAGTCTTTGAAAAAAATATATTTCATTTTTTTACCAAGATTACATATTGAATTTATTCTTTAAATTTTATTGTCACATTAAGTATAATACTTGAAAAACAGAAGTTGTTGCAATACATAGATAATAATACTCAATATCAAAGAAACCATCATTGTGCTACACATGTTTATTTATTAAGAGAATTTTATAATTGACTCTTAATGAGTTGATTGTTTGGATCAAATTGGAGAATATAATAAGTTACCATAAATTTTAAGTGATCTAAATTATTGGATATCCCTCTTGATGCATGGTAGTGGATAATGAGTTATGCATATGAAAGGTCATAGCTTAATGGTAGTGGTTCATCAATTATCAAAACTTTGTGTAAATTCTAATAGTGATAATGGATATTCAATGGATTCTAGATAGTACAATGCCTATAAATACATCATATATAGTGGAGAGTGAACGTTTGGAAAAACCAATAACATTGAAACTTGAAGTTCTTCCTTTCTTGCAACAATGGTTGGAGTGGGAGAGTGAAAGCTTGAAATAACCTATAACATGTAGAAACTTGAAGCTCTTCCTTTCTAGCAAAAGTGATTGGAGGTAATTATTTCATGCACTAAATCTATTCCGCATTTGGTTGACTAACATTTATGTTTTGATTTTAGAGATGTTAGAAAATCTCTTACATTTGTGATATGCTCCAAAAGGTGCATAAAAAACGAATTTTACAGCGCTTTTTTTAAGCCATTTACAGCGCTTTTTCAAAAAAATAAGCGCTGTGGAAACGAGCGCTGTAAATGATACAATAGCGCTTTTACAAAAGCGCTATAAAACATGTAAATACAACGCGCGCTTTTTATGCACCTTTTACAGCGCTTCTTCACAAAAAGCGCTGTAATATGCACCCCATTATATGAGTTATGGGTGTGCATTTTACAGGGCTTTCTCAGAAAAGCGCTCTAAAATGCACACCCATAACTCTACAGCGCTTTCTCACAAAAGCGCTGTAATATGCCCACCCATAATTTCATATATGGGTGTGC
>NC_021161.2:14034680-14038054 GCF_000331145.2 Cicer arietinum | reverse complement strand
GGATTATGAATTTATCACTCAAATCATAGAACATGCATCACGCTACCATAGGCTTAAAAAAAATTCTATTTAGCAATCACAATGCAACAAACACACACACTTTTGGAGAACTTTCGGGTTGTAATAGGGCTTACGTAAGGGTAGAGAATTTTGGGATAGTAGACTTTACTACTTGGAATTAGACATACATTTTTAAATTATTCTCCCTCTTTTATTCTTTTTTTTTCTCCACATTTTATGATGGACATTCTCAACCATTGACTAAAACTATATATATATATATATATATATATATATATATATATTTTCTTTTTGTGAGAAACACCACTCCACACTTAGAACTTACATTCAATTCCAGCATACCACTTTTGGACCCACCACCTTTAAGACTACCTAACTCTAAGTAAAGTGTTTTACATAAAGTCAGGTCTTTGGCTTGTAACGTGGCTAGGAACCAAAATAAAAGAGCAGGACTCAAAGGGGCTAGCAAAGGATACAATTTGCATAGGATAGTTAGAAAGGCTCAAACGACCAAACAAAATTGCCTCAGTGTATGAATAAATTAAAAGTGATACAAGTCAGAATTAGTGCAAGTTCTGAAGGGATAACACATGTTTGGATAATCACACAACAAATAATTAAAGTCTTTAGGCTCAAAAGCTCACAACTAGGATAATAAGAAAGAGTATGAACTATCTAAATGATGTCAATCATGCCACTACAAAATTTATTTAGTTATTTTAAAAAAATGACAAGTGAGACTTCGACAACTAAGGAGTAACCAACAATGCATGCATTAGTGAAACTTATCGAATTGAGCAATGATATGAGCAAAGAAATAGAGTTTAAATTTCAAAATCTGAAACAAATAGTTTAAGACTATCTACAAGTTGTTAAAAATTCTTCATCATAGTGAACATTTACACATAATTAAAAGGAAACAAATTCAAATAAGAAAAAAAATAAGATTGCAAAAATAAAAGTTACCTCTACCTATGGGTTGCCTCCCACGAAGCGCTTCTTTAAAGTCATTAGCTTGACACCTCAACCATTTGTATATGGAAAGGGGCATAAGATTCACACTATCCCCAAGATCACACAGGGCTTTCCCAAAACTTATATCCCCAATAGCACAAGGAATAGAGAAGCTTCCTGGATCCTTGAGCTTAGGTGGCAGCTTCCTCTGTAGAATAACATTGCACACTTCGGAAAGCATCACCATTTCACTACCAATTTTTATTTTCTTTAACATATTCTCCTTCATGAACATGGCGTAAGCCGAAATCTGCTCTAGTGCTTCTGCAAAAGGAATGTTAATTTGCAATTTTTTTAAAACGTCAAGAAACTTATCAAATTGTTTTTCAGTTTCTTCCTTTCTTAATATTTGAGGGAATGGAAGTCGAATTTCAGGCTTTGGCAAGACCTCATTTTTCTGCCCCACAGGTTCTTCCTCCTTTTCAAGAGCGATGTGCTCTTCAACTGATGCGAGGGCGACCATTTCCTCCGAGTTGGTTGAAGTTGAAGTACTCCCACTCTTTTTGTATTTAGGTGGTACTGGTTCACTTACCTTTCAACTCCTTGTTGTCACGACATTGACATTATTTCGTTGATTCGGAATTATGTCACTAGGCAAATTTATGGGCGTTCGTTGTGCTATTTGTTGAGCAAGTTGACCTAGTTGGGTCCCCAGATTTTTTATTAAGGCTGAGTGATTTTTCTGAATGGCTCTTGACTCTTCAATGAAATAACTTGTGCTTGTTACTAACTTCTCAATAGTACTTTCCCAAGCAGCTTTTTGACGTGGAGCTTGATTTTCTTGAGTTCCTTGTTGACCTTGAGATCCACCCTGTTGATCTTTCCATGAAAAATTTGGATGATTTCTCCAACCCAGATTGTACATACTAAAGTAGGGATTATTATGCTTCCCATTGTTACCCATAAAGTTCACCTCTCTTGGTTCTTATGTATCATCATCATCTGGTACTTCACAAGCTCCATTTTTATGTGCTCCCCCACAAAAGCCACAACCAGTATGTTTCAATAATTTAACAGGGCCCACTTGGGGTTGTATATTTAGAGCTGCCATCCCATTCTTTATCTCAACAACGATAAGATCTTCTATCTATTTTGAGAGAAGTTTCCCTTCAGCCAGCCCAGCATCCAGAACATTCAATTCCAGCATACCACTTTTGGACCCACCACCTCTATCATACAACATCATTTGTGCATTTGATGCCATGATCTCAATATTTTTTTGTGCTTCTGATGCGGTTTTGTAATTCAAAGAACCACCTACTGTAGCATCTAACGTAATTCTAGTGCTAGGCTTCAAACCATTACAAAATATTTGCATTTGCGCAGTGTCGTCATAAGCATAATTGGGGTATCCTACTAGTAAACTCTTGAACCTCTTATAAGTATCACGAAGAGATTTTCCTTCTTTTTGTTTGTAACCAGAAATTTCTTGCCTTTTTCTAACAAACATAATTGGGGGGAAATATTGTTCCAAGAACTTATCTTCAAGGTCATCCCATGTGGTGATGCTACCGGAGGGTAAAGAATTAAGCCACTCATTAGCATCATCTTTCAATGAAAATGGAAATAGTCTCAACATATTGGTGATGCTAACAGTTCAACTGAGGACTAGCCTGGCATACAAGGTTAGACAAATTGTGAGTAATAAACTATTTTAAAAGAAAAATAAATAATTAAAATAAAAACAAAAATTTTATTGCAGAGCAAAAATTTTAAATTAGGTAAATAAATTATACTGAATAGTGATATGGCAATTCCCGACAACGGCGCCAAAAAACTTGATAGCGTTTCAAAAAGTGTAATGAATCGTTGCAAGTAATAATAAAATGGTAGTACCGAGTGTTGAACTCAAGGATTGCGTTTCATAATTGAATTGTATTTAATTACTAAAATTGAATAAAAAGTTTCTCAATTGATTGAAATTGTAAGACCCATAATTTTAAAGTACCATTTATGTATTTTTGGTGTATTTTGGATTTTGGCTCGGAGGCTTTTAAGCCAAAGTTAATAATATTTTGGAGTTTTATAATCAAAAAGATATTTTGATGCCAATTAAAATTTCTCGTCGATAAATAAATTGAAATTAACTGCGGTGAATCCTTTACGGATAATTTAATGCGTTTCGGGTGAAACGGTAATTTAACAAATATCTAGATATTTTGAGATATTTGTTAAATTATATTTATTATCTATATATGTTTGTTTGGAGGGAAAAAGAAAAGAAAACTAGAAGGAAGGAAAAGGAAAAGAAAATAGTATAAAAGGAAGGAAGGAAAATGGAAGAAAGGAAAAACAAAGGAAAGAAAAAGAAAGGAAAGAAAATCGCCATTTCCATCGTC
>NC_021161.2:14010054-14030948 GCF_000331145.2 Cicer arietinum | reverse complement strand
AAAAACCTTCACCCCAATCGATTTCCCAATCGATTGGCTCAGTGAAAATCCTCAGTTCGATTTAGACGATTGATTACTCATTAGCTTATCCATGTCTTGATTTGTTATGTTATAATTAGGGGATTGAGAACCTCATGTTGCTTTCATTTTTAATTGGCAAGTATTGTATGAACCTTTCGCATATTGAAAATCCTGTTAAGGTGCATGCTTAGTTGAAAAGTTATTTTGAGCATTTCAAAACTTAATTGCTATGTGTTAACTGTTATTTTTTTGGTTGGTGACCCTTTACAATTATTGTGGAAATCTGGGCTTTGCCCTCAGATGAGAGTCAGGACGGTCCTACCGGTTCGTACCCTACGGACGGGAATGGAGATGGGAACGCGTGACTGCAGTTATGTTAGGAGGATCTCACGGGGCGCGTGGAGATCACTCAGGGTGTATAGCTTTTTGATAGGATGATCAGATTAGGATGATGTATAGGGACTAGGTGTCCTTCTTTTTGGATTGGAGTATTTTTAGTTTGGAAAACTGTACTTATACTAATATTGTCAGTTTGACTTCTTATTTGAATGGGTTCCATGTACCATTTGTTGTTGTGTAAATGTTTTGGATTTATAATTGGAGAAACTTTTCCGCTGCTTGTAAATTATAATGACTCAATTATTTATCCAAAGGCATTTCCTGATTTAATTCTTTGTTTGTTTTTAATTACTTTTGAAAAAAAAAAATATACCCTCGCTTTGAAAAACGGGGTGTTACAGAAATAATATTTGAAATTAACAACAGTAATAAAATTGATCCTTTATAATAAGAAAAATGTCAGGGATGAGTTTCACTTCGAATCCAACCTTGGTATCTAATTTGATCCTAGTTATTGAATTCCTTTATCGAATTATTACCGAATTTTATTTATTATTTTTGCCCTAATGTCTTAGTGATAGAACCTTTAGTTCCAAAGCAATCCTTAATTGCTTAGTGGATTTAAGATTAGAATTAAGTCTTGCCGTATAGGAATTCTCTTGTTAAACTATTTCCTTTGCAACAAATTTAATTGGTTTCATGATCTGCATCTATCTCTATACTACAAATTCGTGAATTTCTCATCTCTAACATTCATAAAGTCCACTTCCATTTCAAAATATTAATCATAGAACATTTTAATGTCGATCAAGAAATAAAAAGCATTAAGAACAAAGATGAGAAAAATTATTCAATAAACTTATTCATATCACTAGAAATTAAATTAGAAAAATAAGGGTTTCATCTTATTATACTCATCCCTAACAAATAGGATTTAGTTAGTCATGACAGAGATAGAAAAGTTGGAGATTAAAGAAGAATTACAAGAAGGATTCATAAATGATTCTTGATAAAACTCCTCCAATGGTGTTAAGAACAATCGTCTTTGAGTTTCTCTACTAGGGCACAAGTCTCCAACCTTCCCAATAGTAAAAAAAGATTAATAGAAAGTGAAAAAATTATGTTTTAATGTATGTTTTCGCGTGCCACGTGTTCCAGGCGAAGCTGTTGCGCTTCAAGCGCAAATCGACAGAGTCTTCAGCATGGAAATGTGCCTCAGGCGCAACTTCTACGCTTCAGGCGCACAACTTCTTATGTTTGATATTTTCTGCATTTTTCTCCTCTTTTGAGTCTAAATTGGGTTTTGATGTCTTCATGAAATCTGTATCTATGGATCTTAGCTTTTATTTGCATTTGGTTTGACTCCAATTGGGCATCTACATAGGTCATGTTGATTTCTCACCAAAATTCAGCATTGCATTAAAACAAGGAAACAACACAAAACTACGAACTTTTTTTACTTAATCAAGGAAATATGAACATAAACATTTTATTAAATCCACGAACTAAAATCAACAAAATATATCAAATAACTCCTTAAATTAATTAATGATTAAAGATAGATAAGACTAAAAACAAAGAAAAATATACATATGATGAAGAATCATCAAATACTCAGACTCATTATTTTTGAAATACAATGGAAAATTTTATTAATTGATTTTAAAGTAAATGAATATTTAAGATAATCTTACAAAAAAAAAAACGAATATGTATCTTTACATTAGAATTTCATTAATTAATGTGTTGAAAAAACGGGATGTTACAGGTGGTATCAGAGTAGTTCGATCTAGATTGGATTGCGAGTTAGTGGGGTAGTTTTTAGTTTTGTTAGTGTTGGTCATGTGTCTTAGAAGTCCTCATGAGTTGATGTGTGAGTTTATACACTTCTTGAACCTTGATTGAAATATTTCCTCACCTAAACATTGTGTGCGTATTGCACAAGTACATAAATCCTATTCTTAATCGATTTATCATAATGGCACGACGGAAGCGTAACTTAGTGGGTCGTGTAAGGGTTGTGATATGGAGGTTGGAATTAAGATTGAAAGTCTGTTAATGGTCCTAAACTTTAGGAGAAGAAAATTATCGATGGAATGAAAGAGATGATTGAGTTGTGTTCAATTCGACACGTAGAACATTAAGTGTGAATTTCTAGATTGTCACATTCATGAGACTGAACGATTATGATAGTATTAAGTAGTTTATGGTTGATGTAAAGTTATTACTAGTTGTATCATTGAGTAGGTGTGGACTTGTAAATGTATAAGAGTATTTTTTTAGAGTAAAGACACATATTTTATGGTCAAGAAATCAAATTTGGGAAGCTTATGAGTACTTGTAGGATAGGATAGCATATGTTTCAAATTTTATGTTTCATAGTACTATACATTGAATGAATGAGAGTGATTTGAAGCGATCAATCGCATGCTTGACCAAGGTTCTCAATGCAGTTGATACCGAGGTCAACTGTCATTTATTGATTATTATGGGATGAATAGAAAAAAATGGTGTTGATTAACCGAGGTTGTAGTGAATTAAAGATATTGAGGTTTAAGATTATATTAGAGACAATCTTCTTAAGTGATATGTTAAGAATGAAATTTTTGGATTAAAGAGATTATTTGTGTTTAAGAGTTGTGAGTTGTAATTGGCGAGTAAGTGATACTAAATCATAAGGAATTGAGAATATAAGTAGTAAATCATATGGATTAGATTTTTAGTCATAAGAGTAATGATGAATTAAAATCCTTATGGAAAGAATTCAAGTTGACTTTAGTCAGAGTATTAGATCCAAAAGATTGAACATTGAAAGTAAGAGCACATTATAGTGGTTTGAGAATGATGGTACGTTGAATATATTGATGAGAAGTTGTCACAAATGTTTGACTCTCTGACATGTATTGAGATTATGATTATAAAAAAAACCTTATGTGGTGTAGGTTTCGGTCTGTAGAGAACTTGAAGCTTTCTTGGTAGGATAAGAGTAATATTTGACTTAGTGAAAGTGATTTTAGAGTTGTAAATTTGTAGAATAATATTGAGGAGGTTAGGCTTGATGAATTTTGAAGTAATTGCAGCGTGATAAGATTTTCTTGACGGATAAGATAAGTGTGTCATATCTAGGAACTCTTTAGTGTCAGTTTCGAGGGCGAAACTATTTTTAGGTTGATAGAATGTAAGACCCGCAATTTTATCCATTAGTGTCAGTTTTGAGGACGAAACTATTTTAGGTGGATAGAATGTAAGACCCTCATTTTACTTTATTATTAGTAATGTGTGAAATATATTTTTATTTTATTTATTTTTTTATTAATTTCTAATGTGGTTGTTATTATTATATTTTTTATTCAATTATTACTTTTGAAATGTATATATGTGTATGACATGATGTAATTAATTTGACTGAATATTTTGTTAAGTATTTTTTAAAAAAATCTTATAATAATAACAATAATAATAGAAAAGAAAGAATACGTTAAAAACAAAATTACATTAATTTGGGGAGTGAATATTTAGGGTCTTAATGGGCTTAGGTTGAAAACAACATGTTCCCTAACTCTAGTGATAGAAAATAATTCGACACCTCTCACTCTCAATCTAAATACTCATAACAATCTTTCTGCGACAATGAAAGAAAAAGGAAAAAATCAAAGAAAATCTCTAAAGGAGTTAGTGATTCATCCCTCAAGTGTAATATTTTGGAGCAAAGACCGCTACGTAGCAACCTTAATAACAACACTCATAATAGTAAAGGTATAACTTCATTCGCTTTCCTACTTAAATTATATGTGATAGTAATATACTCTGTTGTTGTGTATTAATAAATGTTAAATTATATATGATACGTTATTATAATGGTTGTGTTTGTCATGTTCAACTTGCAGAAAATAAGCGTTATATGATATGTTGTTATAATGGTTGTGCTTGACACGTTGTGGTTATTCAAGGGGTGGACTTTGTGTCTAAACTAGGTTGGTTTAGGACAAGGTTAAATGATTTTTGACGCTCTTGTTAAGTGATCTATTTTGTTATTAACTAAGGTGGTGATATTGATGCATACATTGGTGGCCTGAATCTAGTCACAAGTATGTGACGACAATTCATTGCAAATGCAACGTGATTCAGAAAAATACTCAACGGTGGAGTACTGAACATGAAACTCTGAAGAGCATTTGTCCAATTGTGGGACAAGTCAAACGGTGGGACATTGTCCAATTGTGGGACTCTTTGCTCTACAGGGTGGTGATATTCCGGAATCATGCATTGACATATAGTCTAACAAATAGAATTTTTGCATTTTGGTTGTTTAGTATCTTTGGTGCTTTTTGATTTTAACTGTTAAATGAAGTATATGATTTATTTATATTTTTGCTATAATAACTATATATGCATGTTTACTTGCTATGTGTTTGTTATTTGGAGATGAGTCTTACATTCGACAGGATGTCGCATATAGAGTTACTTGAGCAAATAATGTCGCAAACCAACCTAGTAGGAGAAATGCGAGGAATAACTATATATAGTTTAAATTTTCATTATTTCAAATGAAAGGTAAAACTTTTTTTATTAAAATAATCCACCCAATATATATTAAAATATGATTCTATTATAAGATTTTTTAACTTTAGTGATGCAGTCCTTATCTTTAACATTTTTTTTACTTAGCATTGATTTATTCAAGCTTTTTATTTTCGTTGAAGTGTTTCTTTCAATGATATATATGTTAAATAATTCAACATTTCTTTATTGTAAAAGTTTTATATTTAACTACAATATGTTCTTTATTTTATATGATTTATATTAGTATAGAAATATTATATTTTTTAAATTTATCTACTATTTGACATTTTCAATTTTAAAAACTAATCATGGAAATTATTTTATGTTAAAAATTGGTTAACATTGGACTAATCAGATGCAGAGTTATATAGGATTGTCCATTTTAATGAAAAGTTGAATACATATATTAAAAGATTCATATAGAGGTGTATAACTTTGATTAGTAGTCGGATCTGAGTGTACACCAAAGACTTCTTAAGATAAAGATTACACTTCCTAAATTTTAGTCAAGCAATAGTTAGTGTCGTCTTAATCAAAGTAATTGGCAATACAAGATAACTATGTATACACCAACCCAAAAGTGAATTGCTCAGCTTGACAGTAAAAAAAGAACAACTTCACATGTCTCTCAAGATTTTATTTATATACTCTAAGAGTCTATAATAACTTAGTAGAGAATAATTATTGTTTGCCAATAAAAAATTAGACACACACATAAAAGAAAACAGAGGAAAAGTAATAATTAAATAATATATTTTTAAAACAATAATTAAAAATATATATAATTTTATTTGTGTGTGATCAAATAATGTGTTTAAATTCATGTGCTTCTTAATAGAACGACTTGTTATCATGACTCACAAAATTATTAAATATAAGTAGATAAATATAGAGAAACTAATTTTAAGAAATATCCGACCATAATCATTTTGTTGACTTATCATTGTTGACCCACTAGCGTCGGTCTGACCGATGCTGTATTATAAAAAATTATTTGACCGTAGCGTCATTGACACTGACGCTAACTATTTTGTTGACTATAACTAGTTGACTTAAGCGTTGACCATCTAATGCAATTGAATTTTTATAAATGATGTGTCACGGATATAACTAGCGCCAAATGTTCTATAATTGTTGGTAACGTCGACTTAGAGTGGGTCTAGCTGACACTAATATAGCTTCAGATGACATTTGGCCGACACTGTGTTTTCACTTTGGCCGTTTTAGCCTAGACCCGATGCCAACGCTAAATCAACGTTAGCGTCGGCTTTATGCCTATTAGCGTGGGTTTTTGGCCGAAGCTAAATTCAATTTTTCTAGTAGTGAGAAAACTTTGCTGATAAACACTAATTAAGTTGTGAAAATGAAATGTAAACATTTGAAGAACTAATATTGCATATAAGTGTATGTTTGAAATGATGGTGACTTTGAAAATTCACCAAAATTTTGCTTAACCATTAAAGAGTAGTTTTTGTTAAAATCTATGGAGCTCTGTAGTTTTGTCAATCCAAACATGTATTAAATGATAATGTGTGTCCAAATAAGTACGGTAGCATTCATTCATTAATAGTAGTTTGTTAATAATAATGTTTATAATAGTATACAAAACATTGCAACAATGCTTCACGTATGTAAATATAAATGATAGATATATTTGGAAGAAATACTACTAAGTAAATAATAATAAAATAATAATAATAATAATAATAATAATATTAATAATAATAATAATAATAATAATAATAGTAATAGTAGTAGTAGTAGTAATAATAATAATAATAATAATAATAATAATAATAATAATAATAATAATAATAATAATAATAATAATAATAATAATAATAATAGTAATAATGATTAGATGACAAAAATTACACAACTATAGGCAAACTAAATTTTGATAAAAAAAAAATAGTTGGTGTGAAATTAGTATTTAAATTTCAAGTAAATACTATATTTGCAAACCAATTCTATATCTAGTCTTTTGGATATGTGTCACATGTTGAAATGGGTATGACTTTAGTGCATTTAATAATGTCTTTATTCTTGAGTAATTGACTTAAATCAAATGAAAGATAGTCATAGAAAATCAACCGATGGACTTTTAAGTGTGATAAACAATGCATTGAAGATAGTGAATCGATTGTTCTTTTTTGTATGAGTTAGTACAATTAAAAGTTTTATAAGTGATTAGAGTTTTTAAGTATATTGATTAGAGTTAAAGTTATTAAATATATGAAATAAATGTATTTTAATGGGCAAGTGAAAGAGTTTGTTTTGCTTTACTTTATATATTGGTGAAACAAAATATAATGGAACCAAAACATGAAAGAAGTAGTGAGATTTGGAAGGTGCTTCATCAAAATTTGAAATATGTGACGTAAATATAGATGAGTTGTCATCATAGAATTAAGACTCTAGTTTAATATATTATGATAGATATAGATCGTTTTATACTTAAATAGTACTTCTATTCTTATATGTAACACTATATATATTGTTAAAAAATTTATCTCTTTATATAGATTCTCTACGAATTATAAGAACATTATTTTTCACAAATATACCCTTAGATAAATGTAAACAATTAAAATAACCAACTATACCTCTCTCCTAATAATTGAAAGATAATTTTTAAAAAAAGCAATTCACATTATTGACAGATTTAATGTGAAAGCTACTTTATCTCAATTCTTGTTCATTAATGAAATGAATTTTATATATTGCGGTAAGGTCCTAAAATGGACTAAATATGAGAAAACCTTAACAGTATTCTAATACAAGACTATATAATAATTTTTAATTTTAGTTGTATTAAATTTGGATTGTAATAGTTTTGGTTAGATCATCAATTTCATGTCGAATCCACTTAAATCTACATCATTTAATAATCAAAACTTATCACTCAGATATAACTTTTATCTTTATTTTTCGTTAAAGGTTTTTCTATATGTTTTTTAAGTTCTTAAGAAATTTAAAATTTTAGCTTCATTTTATGTTGCATCTTGATCCAAAAATTGTGCAATCTTTAGTTATTATTAGAGTCTAAGTATTAGATTATTTATGGGAAGATTTATTTTTATGATTATTTGTTTTATTTTTGGTGAAAATCGAAATATGGGTTGCAGGAAAATATTGGCAAAAAAAAAAAAAAATTCACATTTCAGCACTCTTTGAGTCAAATTTTCATTTGCATATTTCGTTATGATATTATTTCGTCTGTACAAGTCCGATTACATGAATTCAAAAGTATAAATTGATTAGAAAAAAGAAAGGAATTCAATTAAGGAGATAAAATGTGAAAATACAAGTGTTCAAAAAAGTAATTATGCACTAAAACACTTTTGGACAAAGACATTTTACCAAAAAAAGAAATTCAGAGTTGTTCAATTTGAAACATCAACCATTTTTTCTTTCTCGTTACCTCTAGTAGGCATTTAAAGTATGATTTTAGTACTTACCCCTTACATTTTTGCATTATTTAATCATTTAGTTATAATCTTTCTTAAGTTGTTTCATTGATAATCTATATAAGCGTGTTTTCCTTTGATTAGAAAAAACCAAATTGACATAAACACGAGTGACAAACTCTAGGATGTGACAAACTCTAGAGTAAACACTTAGTTGATTGGAAATGTCTTTTTTATTTTGTTATTTTCTTTTTAACTTGTTTCACTTGTACATATTGATGTTATGTTCAGACGCCGATAAAGAGGAAAAGAGATATGAGAGGAGACACAAAGAAAAAAAAGAAGATAGAAATATTATGAGGAGGTGTGAAAGGAAAGATATAGAAAAATTAAGAGGGTTTAGAGATATTGAGAGGGAGAATAAGCGGTAAGCACAACAAAACAACTACGAAAAATATAAAAAGGATGATCAAGAAAAAAGAAAAGAGGTATATCATAGGATGGAGTATGTAAAATATTTTTATGAAAAATGATATGTAAAAATTGCAAGAAAAATGTAAAAGATAACCTTGAGAGAAAAAACTAAAATTAATGAAAAGAAAGAAAAATAGGTAAGAGATTTGAGTGACAAAGAGCAAAATATCAACTATGAATGTATGTCTAGTTTTGTTGATTCTTTTGTGCAAGAGTTTGAAGATGTGTCTCCCAAGAAAAAATGTCTACATTCCGTAGAAGTTAAAGGTGATTGGATAAGGATTTCACAAAAAGATTCTGACAAGAAAATTTTTGTTTTGAATCCTATCAACCTTAGTTCTTCTACTAGTTTTATTGATGTTTATGTTGTTAAACTATTTGATAAGTTTATTCCTCCAATGCTAGCTATGTTTTTAGATATTAATGTAGAAATGTCTAACTTGTTTTATATCATAACCCTCGTTTGAATGTTGAAACCATAAAGTATCAAGTATTTAATGCATATATTTTAAATTGGATTTGACAATTGTGAACTTAGACTTGAATGAACTTATCAATAAATGTGTAGTTGTGTTTTCTAGTGTTAACATTGTGTATAAAAATAATTTTCAAGGATATGTTGGACTTCTTAAGAAACGTTTGTTTGTTAACTTGATCACTTACTCTTCCTATTGAGGTCTATTTGAAGTTCTAAAGTATTGGATGTAAATTTAATTGATGCATTCACTACTACACCATTCTTACGCTTTCTATAATCCTAATATATTTGAGGAACTTGATTTGTCTCAAAAAAGTCATCATTTGTTAAGAAGAGTATCAATGTAACACATCTTGTCTTGGAATATTTTCAAAAACAAAGTAACTTCTCTTTTGCCTCAAGTTCAAGTCAATTAAGGTACATTGGGTCTTGAATATCGATTCAAAAAGGTGTGATGTTGTTTTTACTTTTAAATACTCTTACATTGGATGTGAATGTTATCGAATATTAATTATGCAATATGTCACAATCTTAGCATATTTTGCAACTTCTCTCAATTTCCATTTGACCTTGGGAAATGATTAACATTATTCTTTAAAAGTCCTCATTTTGAGTTAGATAATCGATTGCTCAATTGATTTATCAATGCTTTGGTCAGTTATGTATTACTTGATGGTTGGAGAACTTCATTTTGAGTTCATTGTTAATAGGCAAGCATTATATGAACTTTTAGCATATGGAAAATCCTGTTAGGGTGCATGCTTAGTTGAAAAGTTGTTTTGAGCATTTAAAAACTTAATTGCTATGTGTTAACTGTTATTTTCTGGTTGGTGACCCTTTACAATTATTGTGGAAATCTGGGCTTTGCCCTCAGATGAGAGTCAGGACGGTCTTACCGGTTCGTACCCTATGGACGGGAATGGAGATGGGAACGTTTGACTGCAGTCACATTAGGAGGATCTCACGGGGCGCGTGGAGATACTCAGGGTGTATAGCTTTTTGGTAGGATGATCAGATTAGGATGATGTATAGGAACTAGGTGTCCTTCTTTTTAGATTGGAGTATTTTTAGTTTGGAAAACTGTATGTATACTAATATTGTCAGTTTGACTTCTTATTCGAATGGGTTCCATGTACCATTTGATGTTGTGTTAGATGACAAAAATTACACAACTATAGGCAAACTAAATTTTGATAAAAAAAAAATAGTTGGTGTGAAATTAGTATTTAAATTTCAAGTAAATACTATATTTGCAAACCAATTCTATATCTAGTCTTTTGGATATGTGTCACATGTTGAAATGGGTATGACTTTAGTGCATTTAATAATGTCTTTATTCTTGAGTAATTGACTTAAATCAAATGAAAGATAGTCATAGAAAATCAACCGATGGACTTTTAAGTGTGATAAACAATGCATTGAAGATAGTGAATCGATTGTTCTTTTTTGTATGAGTTAGTACAATTAAAAGTTTTATAAGTGATTAGAGTTTTTAAGTATATTGATTAGAGTTAAAGTTATTAAATATATGAAATAAATGTATTTTAATGGGCAAGTGAAAGAGTTTGTTTTGCTTTACTTTATATATTGGTGAAACAAAATATAATGGAACCAAAACATGAAAGAAGTAGTGAGACTTAGAAGGTGCCACATCAGAATTTTTGTGTGGTGACAAATTTTGGAATAGGTGGCGTACGTATAGATGAGTTATCGTCGATAGAATTTGATACTCTGTTTTATTATATTATATGTTTTATACTTTGATAATACTTCTTTTCTTATATGTAACACTATATCTTGTTATAAAATTTATCTCTTTATATAGATTCTCCTCGAATTATAACATTATTTTCATAAATATACCCTTAGATAAATGTAAACAATTAAAATAACCAACAATATCTCTCTCCAGATAATTGAATGATAATTTTGAAAAATCAATTCACATTGTTGACAGGTTTAATGTGAAAGCTACTTTATCTCAATTCTTGTGCATTGATCAGATGAATTTTATATATATAGTTAAGGTCCTAAAATGTACTAATTATGAGAAAAACCTAACAATATAATTTATAATAATTTTTAATTGTAGTTGTATTAAATTTCAGTTGCAATAATTTTGGTTAGATCTTCAATTTCAGGTTGAATTCGCTCAAATATACATCATTTAATATTTAAAATTTGTCACCCAGATATAAGTTTTATCTTTAATTTTTGTTTAAGGTTTTTTTGTATATTTTTTAAGTTCTTAAGATTTATTTTTGTGATTATTTGCTTCATTTTAGTGAAAATCAAAATATAGGTTGCAGGAAGAATTAGCAAAAAAAAATCTACATTTCAGCACACTTTGATCCAAATTTTGATTTGCAAATATCTTTTTGATATTATTCCTTCCATACAAGTTTGATTACAAAAATTCAAAAGTATAAATTGATTAGAAAAATGAAAGGAATCCAATTAAAGAGATAAAAATTTGAAAATACAAGTGTGCGAAAAAGTAATTATACACTAAAACACTTTTGGACAAAGACATTTTACCAAAAAAAATCCAGAGTTGTTCAATATGAAACATCAACCATTTTTTCTTTCTCGTTACCTCTAGTAGGCATTTAAAGTATGATTTTAGTACTTACCCCTTACATTTTTGCATTATTTAATCATTTAGTTATAATCTTTCTTAAGTTGTTTCATTGATAATCTATATAAGCGTGTTTTCCTTTGATTAGAAAAAACCAAATTGACATAAACACGAGTGACAAACTCTAGGATGTGACAAACTCTAGAGTAAACACTTAGTTGATTGGAAATGTCTTTTTTATTTTGTTATTTTCTTTTTAACTTGTTTCACTTGTACATATTGATGTTATGTTCAGACGCCGATAAAGAGGAAAAGAGATATGAGAGGAGACACAAAGAAAAAAAAGAAGATAGAAATATTATGAGGAGGTGTGAAAGGAAAGATATAGAAAAATTAAGAGGGTTTAGAGATATTGAGAGGGAGAATAAGCGGTAAGCACAACAAAACAACTACGAAAAATATAAAAAGGATGATCAAGAAAAAAGAAAAGAGGTATATCATAGGATGGAGTATGTAAAATATTTTTATGAAAAATGATATGTAAAAATTGCAAGAAAAATGTAAAAGATAACCTTGAGAGAAAAAACTAAAATTAATGAAAAGAAAGAAAAATAGGTAAGAGATTTGAGTGACAAAGAGCAAAATATCAACTATGAATGTATGTCTAGTTTTGTTGATTCTTTTGTGCAAGAGTTTGAAGATGTGTCTCCCAAGAAAAAATGTCTACATTCCGTAGAAGTTAAAGGTGATTGGATAAGGATTTCACAAAAAGATTCTGACAAGAAAATTTTTGTTTTGAATCCTATCAACCTTAGTTCTTCTACTAGTTTTATTGATGTTTATGTTGTTAAACTATTTGATAAGTTTATTCCTCCAATGCTAGCTATGTTTTTAGATATTAATGTAGAAATGTCTAACTTGTTTTATATCATAACCCTCGTTTGAATGTTGAAACCATAAAGTATCAAGTATTTAATGCATATATTTTAAATTGGATTTGACAATTGTGAACTTAGACTTGAATGAACTTATCAATAAATGTGTAGTTGTGTTTTCTAGTGTTAACATTGTGTATAAAAATAATTTTCAAGGATATGTTGGACTTCTTAAGAAACGTTTGTTTGTTAACTTGATCACTTACTCTTCCTATTGAGGTCTATTTGAAGTTCTAAAGTATTGGATGTAAATTTAATTGATGCATTCACTACTACACCATTCTTACGCTTTCTATAATCCTAATATATTTGAGGAACTTGATTTGTCTCAAAAAAGTCATCATTTGTTAAGAAGAGTATCAATGTAACACATCTTGTCTTGGAATATTTTCAAAAACAAAGTAACTTCTCTTTTGCCTCAAGTTCAAGTCAATTAAGGTACATTGGGTCTTGAATATCGATTCAAAAAGGTGTGATGTTGTTTTTACTTTTAAATACTCTTACATTGGATGTGAATGTTATCGAATATTAATTATGCAATATGTCACAATCTTAGCATATTTTGCAACTTCTCTCAATTTCCATTTGACCTTGGGAAATGATTAACATTATTCTTTATGTCTTTTGACTTGTGTTTTTTTCCATTTCAGTTATGATGAAGCTAAATTTTTAAGTTGAATTTCTTCTAAGTAGAGAATGATTAAGACTTAAAAGGAGTTAATTAGAATGAAAAACACATAATATTTCATGTAAGGATTTTATGATATAGTTTTATTCTTATTTAATTTTAATAGTTTTGGTTTTATTTTCAACAATGTGGTGTAAGTTTAATATGGGCATATAGAATTGGCCTTATTACCCATTTTAGAATTAGGGAATCTTTTTTTAAGTATCTGATGACTCTTCAACATATACATATTTTTCATTGTTTTTAATCTTATTTATCTTCAATCATTATTTAATTTAAGGAGTTATTTGATATATTTTGTCAATTGTAGTTATTGCATTTAATAAAATACTTATGTTCTTATTTCCTTGATTAAGTAGAGATTTTTCATAGTTTTGCATTGTTTCTTTGTTTTAGTGCAGTGCTGAATTTTGGTGACAAATCAACATGATCTATGTGGAGTATTTAAGTCATATACGAAGTTTTAGATGTCCAATTGGAGTCAAATCAAGTGCAAATGAAAGTTAAGATTCATTGTTACATCTTTCATAATGACATCTGAACCACATTCGGACTCAAAAGAAGAGAAAAATACACTATACGTCAGATAGTATAGGCTTTACGCCTGGAGCGCAAAAACCTAATACGCCACTAACTCTGTTAAATTTCCCTTGAACTGCCAATTCTGCGGATGGGGCACGCGGCTGAATGTATAAAAACTCTAGGGATCTTTTTTACTATTGGGAAGTTTGGAGACTTGTGTCATAGTAAAGAAACTCATAGACGAATATTTCTAACACAATTGAATCAATTTTATCAAGAATCATTCATAAATATTTCTTGTAATTCTTCTCTAATCTCTATATTTTCTATCTTGTCGAGTAACTAAACCCTATTTGTTAGGGATGAGTGAAACAAGATGAAACCCTTATTTTTCTAATTTAATTTCTAGTTATAGGAATGAGTTTTTGAATTATTTTTCAAATTTCAGTGCTTAATGTTTTTTATTGCTTGATCAACTTTAAAATGTTTTACGATTCATATTTTGAAACGAAAGTGGACTTTAAAAATGTTTGAGATAAGAAATTCATGATATTGTAGTATAGGAATAGATGCAGGTCATGAAACCAATTAAATTATTTGCAAAGCCAATAGTTTAATAAGAGAATTCTTGTACCATAAAACTTGATTCTAATCTTAAATCTACTAAGGAATTAGGGGTTACTTTGGAATTAAAGGTTATGTCACTAAGACATTAGGGCAAAAATAATAAATAAAATTCGATAATAATTCGATAAAGGACTTCAGTAATAATGTGTCCTACCCTCCATCGCCACTCTTATCTCCACATTCTTCATCTTAAAATCCAATTACTCGCTGCAACATAACAGAGTAAAAATTACTTCAGTTGTAACAATTCTTAATATGTATTTGTATGCTTCCAATTATGTAAAATTATTCTTGCTATATCTATATTTTTTATCTTATTTTTTTAAAACCTCAACATCAGTTAAGCACTTTCTACTTTTGGAATCAAATGTTCTTGAGTTTATGTTATATAATGTTTAGCATTCTCTTAATCAAGCTATTTTATTGTTATCTTTAATGCTTAAACTAATCTCTTGAATTTTAATGTTTAATCTTTTTTGAACATGGAAAAATGAAAAAGATGGAAATGATTGATTAATATAGACATAATCAAGATGTATTGAAATATGGTTGATGTTAAATGTTAGGAATAATCTTAAAATCCACAAGGAAGCTGAATTGTGTGAATGTAGCATGAATTATATACTTGTAATAGGGTCATGTAACCTCCCAACTGTCTATTGTCGTAGACAGCTCCATCTCCCAGATTGTCATATAGGACAACCAATGCAGTGGTACCTTACGAATAGTCGCAACAACAGTCTAAATAAACAAACAAACTAACATATTTCGCCTCCACACGAGTATGTTTTTTTTCGACGAAAATAGTGTTATCAACTAAATGCAATAGGTATGTTCTAGCCGCACACTCAAACATGTTAGTTTAAATGAGACATTTATACAAATCACACAACTATTGCAGTCTATATTGCGCACATTTATTATAATTAATCTCAGTACATGCTTCCTTCCATGTTGCACCTAACAACTCATGTGCAACTCTCGCAACATTATTAGTGTTCATATTCACCGGTGCATCAAAAAATTTACCACGAGGTGAGATGTGAAGAAGAGTGGCGACATTGTCCAATGTGATGGTCATCTCTCCAAATGGCAAATGAAATGAGTTGATCTCTCTATGCCACCTTTCTACAAAAGCAAATATCAGACTAGCATCAGTCATAGTCAAGTAAGCTGAAGACGAGTGTAGCAGCCTAGATTCTTGAATCCAATGTTGTACAACATCTAGCAAAGGAACTTCAGCAAACTTTTTCAGCTTCAAACCATGTGTAATCACCTTTAACGATCCACGATCCTACGTGTAATTAAAAAACATAACAATAAATATTTATTCTTATTTAAATAAATAATTAATTAAATACAATGAAAAAAATGTACTAAATATAATAAATACTTATTTTTAATTAAAAAATTCATTAATTAAAATATACATCTCATTTCCATATCCTACGAGCCATGTGGTTTCATACTGTGTCAACACAGATGTCACCAACGATCCTCCAGAGAATTCGGGCTGCTGATCCTGCTATCCGATGTTCTGGTCAGCCTTATCACCATGCATTTGCTCTTCTTTAGCATACTGCTCCTCAGCCTCCTCCATCTGTGCAGGCTTAAGGACATCCTCCTCCATCTGTGCAAGCTCAACAACATCATCCTGGACATTCTATCTACGACGACGTTGCCTAGGTGGACAGTTTGCTTCTTTCCGTCGTTTGTGTGATGTTGTGGGTGGAATTCTCTCCGCTCCATCACCACTATCACCTCTCATAACGTCTAGGAAAATAGTGCGAATAATTTTCCCAAACACACCTCTGGTTCTAGGCTCTACAATATATCAATAATAAAAAAATAGAAAAAAAAATTAGAAACTGTTTCTGAACTTTCAATTAATACAGAATTTTGGAAACTGTTTTGGAACTTTCAATGAATACCAAACTTCTGAAAATGTTTCGAACCTTTCCATCAATTCCAAACTTTCGAAAAGTCTGAAAGATTCGAATGTTTCAAATTTCTGAAATGCATGTGTTTTGAAAGTTTCATATTGTTAGAAACTTTCGAAAGTTTGAAGGATCTAGAAAAACATGTGTTTCGAAAATTTCATGTTGTTAAAAATTTTCGAAAGTTTGAAGGATTTGGAAAAATATGTGTTTTGAAAGTTTCATGTTGTTATAAACTTTTGAAATTCTTGAAAAATTGAGTTTAAAAAATTTCAAAATTTTCAAGAATTACTTACTCTTGTGTTTCGAAGGTTTGAAAGTTTCGAAGCTTTGCAATGTTCAAAATTCTAGATTTTAAAAAATTAATATTTTCGAATGAAATGAGTGAAGGAAAGGTGATAAACTTTTTTGAGGTTTTTATAGATAATAGCAAAAGCAAAATCATATTTTCATTTGGGATGGGAAGTAAAAAGTTAAGATAAGGGTGGATATTACAAAACTCTAATAAGGATTAGGCGTACTAGTATGCTGTAAATAGTGCCGAGCCGGCTATAAAATAAGAGAGAAGATATACAAGGGGCGCCGCAGTCCAATCATTTATGAAATAGTATATATATATTAGCTTGAAGGGGTGCTGGCTTCTGCTGACTTTTTGTAGTAATAGTAATATAAAATATGTTTAATATTTATTTTCTTTATAAAATAAGTACTTATCTTTTTATAATTGGACTATACACTGATATATGATTGTGTTGGACCAACTACTAAGAACCTATATATTTACTTTTTAGCTAGTTTCCGACTTTTGTCAAACCTTATGTCAAGAATACAAAAACGACGGCTTCTAAAAATTAAAAGTTACACCAATTTAAAACTTACACCTGTGAATTCTGTTAAATAAATTTTTTCTATTAAAAGCAATTCTTCTACCGCCTACTAGGGGTGGACAACCACCTGCAACCCAGATTAAACCAAGCAGTCCGTAGCTTAATTTCTATAACGAGCGGGTTAAAAACGGGTAGACGGATTCGCTGGTAAATAAAAATGGGTTCACGTAGTTTATAACGGGCGGGCGGGTTCGGTTAAGGATTTTTGGACTGCGGATATCCGAACCTGCCCGACTCAAATTATATAAAAAAAAAATATATGAGAAACTTTATCCAGTCTAATAAAAAAGACCCAAATCTAGTATCTCACCTAACTAAAATCAAACCCTAATATTTTCAATTCATCATTCTAACTCTTGTTTTGATTTTAACGATCTTAAAGCACAAGTTTTTTGTTAGATTTTTCAATTCTCGTACGATTTGAGTTTGATTAAATAACTTTATTTTTTTTCTCATCTATATTAAAGTAATGAATCTACTAAGTGTGCCATGACTTTTGTGTTGAAGTTTCGTGTTTGTTTTGGGGATTGATTTCTAAAAGTTTATTATACAACGAATCTTTTAGGGCTTTTGAAAGTTTTCTCTTTTGGCTATTTTATGGTGTCTTTACATTATTGTTAAGTTGGGTTAAATAAATTTGTTTAGGGGTTTTTTAAGGTTTTATTTTCTATGTTCTTTAAAGGTTTTATTTTCCATTTATATGTGTGTATATTTTAAAAGATTTTAGTTAATATTAGGTTTTTATGAGCATGGAAGAGAAAAGCAAAATGATATGTTTAGAAAAATTATTGTTATTTTATACCCTCATTATTAATAATTATAGACTAACATTTGTTATTTATTTCTCAGGATAGGCATCAAAAACCAACAAAATTGATTCAACAAATTGATGGAAATTACAATTTCATCAATTTTTATTTGTAATATTATTTGTTATTAATAATTTTTATTGATTTGTATATTATCATAGTCATTTGAAAGGGAATCATAATTCCATCCCCGTAATTTGTATTGATTTGTCATATAAAATGCTAAGATATTGTTGTATGCTTAATAACATCTGAAAATTTGAATTTGTAGTTGATTCATATATAATGATCAAATTGAAATGGAGAACTCCATTATAGAAATGGAGAACTCAGTTATAAAAATGGAGAATTCAGTTATAGAAAAATAACAAATATGCTTAAATGAACAAAAAAATTCAAAGTTTATGAAATGGGTGTAATAATTGCCATCAAAATGGATAAAAAAAATATGGCCCAAAAATTGGGTATCACAGAATAAACAAAAAAAAAAAATCAATTGGGCTGGATATTTTGAATGGTCAATGATTGGCCCAAACCGAATTTATCCACCCGTTTTACCTGGAAATCCGTGAACCTGCTACCTG
The DNA here is from genome assembly GCF_000331145.2 of Cicer arietinum. Taxonomy (NCBI): domain Eukaryota; kingdom Viridiplantae; phylum Streptophyta; class Magnoliopsida; order Fabales; family Fabaceae; genus Cicer; species Cicer arietinum. Next base: position 14,012,096 of record NC_021161.2, on the reverse strand, counting down.
TCCAAACCGAGTCAATGGGCGGACTGCATTGGATCTATTTCAATCATCCGTGGTATGGGCCGGTTATTGTTTTTGGGTCCGAACCCGCCCAAACCGACCCAATGTCCACCCCTATCGCCTACTACTTTCATATGGCACACTTTTGATACCTTTCTTTTCTTTTTCCTTTTCTTTTTCTTTTTGTTACAAAAGCACTATTAGAAAATTGAGTTTTTAATACAGTGAGTTAAGTCGTTTATGTGTCATCATACTTAATAAATGAGACGGAAGTATGATTAAGTCAGTTGTCTACGTAAACGAGTTAAGAAAATAAGGCGGTCTCAATTTTGTAAATAGATGAAACACGTTTAACTCGGTTACTTATATAAACGACTTAATAAAATGAGGCGGTGACAAATGTAAAGAATATAAAATATGTCGTGCAATGTTTTATCTTCCACCGCAGTTACCACTAACCACGTACAACGTTTTATCTTCCACTTTATTAACCATTATATTATAAACTTTCTCTATTCTCTAACATTATTTGCAATTATATTTACTGTTTTTATTCTATAGACTTCTTTACATCCATACCCCAACTCAGTTTATGTTTCATCTCCGACCTTCTTCATATCCATCGCAGCCATTTAAGATATGGTTGTTTAAGATATTGAATAATATATTTATGAATAATTTTTTTATAATTTTCTACTCTGTTTATATATAACAATACTTTTGATTACAACTTTTCTTGTTAGTTGTTACAACTTTTCTTAAATTTTTACATTAAAAAAGTATTTATTTTCTATGTTGGCATAATGATTAACTACAATATAACCCGCGCGTTGCGCGGAATATGTATACTTCATCATATTAGTAGTTGTGAATAAGATTTTAATATTTCAAAAAATAATATAATCTATTTATTTAGTTTGTAGAGTATTTTTTTCAAGTGAATTTATTTGAGTAATTATTATATATGAGTTGGCAAATACACATTTGAAAATATGTAAAATGTTTTGCATAGTGAAGATCATCCTACAAATAAAATTCATAAATTATATTTAGTGTTAAAAGTCTTAAAAGTATTTTAATAAATATTAATATATGTAATTATCTACCACAAAATCAAATTAATCATGCTCTTTTTTTGTTGTCAAATCTAAATTTATTGTCAAAATATTGTTAGAAAATTATAAAAATGAGTTTGTCATTTAATATTCATTTCATTACAATCATGTCAAAGAAGTAAAAAATCTAAATTCCAATATTTTAAGTATGAGACTTCTATACAACATGATTTGAGAATTTTCACAAACAACTCGTATGTACGGTTGAGTAAAGGTAAAACATACGTAGAAACTTAAAATTGGTAGTATTTAAAAAAAAAATTGACAATATAAAACATCTCCGTAAAAAAACCACAAATACTTTTTTAATATAAATGGTACATAGTTTTCTCTCGAATACACAATACTAACACTCATATAAAGCTGAATGTGGACAATCTTCTTTGTCTTTTGAGGAGCCAATACACTTTCATGTCATAAATGAGTTAAAATATGTCTGCAAAAACAATACTCTAACTAAGAACAATCAAGATTTTGAGAAAAATGAGCAAATAGGTATAATATGTTACAAAATACCACTCATTCAAAAGTTGTGTAAAAAAAAAAGAATTTTCCAACTATATCTACTTCTTTGAAAATAATTGGGTTCCAAAGAGATTTTCTTTTGAGTTGATAAAGTGAAGTTGTAAAAACTTACATATGCAGAATGTTTTCTCATGACAAAACTTTTAGATGTGCCACATGAGTTTTTAGGTGGCACAATATTTAATGAAGATGTAGGAGTCTATTTTAATATATATGATGTTTATGTGGGAGTCTATTTTAATATATATAGTCTATTTTAATAAATTTTTATCTAAAAGAAAAAAGTTTGAAAACATGTAATGATGGAGGAAGAGATGGAGAAACATGACGCAATATATTAATTGATAGTTAAAACCATAGAAAGAGAAGAACCGTTATCATTAATGATGGAGGAAGAACCGTTAT
>NC_021161.2:14006249-14009731 GCF_000331145.2 Cicer arietinum | reverse complement strand
TATATTTTTATTTTATAAAATATTACTAAAAAAAATGGATTAACATAAATTGAAAGTAACTATAAATGAATTGACATTAATGAATAATTGAATTTTGAACGTTTAATGACTAATAATATAAATTATTACCATTGGTAAATGACTAATAATATTATAAAATAATTTATAAATTTATTATAAAATAACTTATAAAATAATTTGATAATAATATAAATTATAAATTATTATCAAATTGTAAAATAATTTATAAATTATAAATTTATTATAAAGACTGATAATATTATAAAATAATTTATAAATTTATTATAAAATAACTTATAAAATAATTTGATAATAATATAGATTATAAATTATTATCAAATTGTAAAATAATTTATAAATTATAAATTTATTATAAATAATTGTAAAATAATTTTATAATTTATAAATTTATTATAAAATAATATTATTATTGAGAGGAGAATTGAAGGAGATTAGACATTGAGAGCTTGTTTGAGAGGAGAGAAAGGAGGAGAGGTCCACATCAGCTTTTTGGGTGATGTAGGAAATATTTGTATAGGTAGATGAAATAGAATGAGGTGGCATTCGGGGGTCTGTTTTAAATATATATAATAGATACGTATCAATGATTTAAAAAAAATTATTAGAAAATTTTCCGTACAATTCTTTTATTTTTATAAAAGTAAATTTTGTTATTTTAAAACTATTCAATATTAGTGAAAAAATAAATCATACAAAAATAAATAGTACCTATCTAAGCATCTATTGCAGAAAATATAATTAGAATCGATCTTTATGTTTTTTAGAAGAAGAAACCATCTACAATCGATGCTTTCTTTAAAATAAAGGATGTTGAAGTAGAAACATCCAACGAGTCATCTATTCACTTGTGGATAGTGATGAATTGAATCTGATATTTGTCTAACAAATTCTTTGAGAGTTGAAAGGGGTTGATTAACTCATTAGAACGTGATATGAGACTTTATTTTTTTATAGTTTTTTTTATGTAATCAAATTTTGTATTTTATATGATAAATATTTTGATGACTTACAATTAGTATAATCGATCCCTACTACAATGAATCTATGGCTCCGTCCCTCTCCCTATATATATATATATTAGAACGGATAGTTATCATAAATGAAAATTATTATTAATAACTATTAGATTTAATTAACACATAAGATTATATTTTTATTCAATAATTTTAATTCAAGTTATTATAAAAATAGATAAATTTAGAAATGTCATAATATATATTATCTAACAGTTATTAAATGATACAATCACATAACAAGTAGTTTAATCTTATACATTAATTAAATTTAATAGTTATTATTAATAGTTCTTGTTTCTTTTAATAACTATCATTTATAAAACCAATCATACAAAGAGTTTAAATGACATGTGTGTGTACATTTAAAACCATGAAAACAAAACAATAATTTGCTTTTAATTTCAATGTTTAAAACTGAAAACATTTGATACAAATCAATAAATTTTATGATAGTAAATCGTTCAGATTTATACAATTTTCAATTGGTAATATACTGGAATCAAACGGTAAGGGTAAAACAAAATTAATTAAATTAAATTGTGGATTAATCAAAATTCTTTAGTTAAAATACTTTTGAAATATTATACAACAAAAAGGAAGATAGAGAAAGTCCAAAATATGCAATATAAAAGTGGATAACATCACCACTAAGAAAAAAGAGTAAAACATATGATCTAATTTTGTGGAGGAGTGATATTGGAACACACTATTAAACACAAATACAAACACAACTCCTTGTGGCCCTACATAATCTCTCTCTTCATTAAATTTCTCCCTTTTTTTTTACTTTCCCCCCCTTTTTTTTTTACTTTCCCCCCTTTTTTTACTTTCTCTTTTTTGTCTCTCTTTTTTTCAGATTTTTTTTGTCTTCCTCTCCAAAACTAAACACATTCATCTTCCTTTTCTTCCATTTCCTCCTTTTTCTTTTTATTTACAGATTTAATCAAAATTTTTATGAAGTAACTTGAGCAACTTCATCTCCTCACTTGCAAGGTAACTTGATACATTGTTTTGCTTACATAAGATTTTTTATTTTTTTTGATTCATACACGTTTTCTGCTTCTGGTTAATAATATAAGCATTATTGGTTAATGAAGTACCATAAGTGGTTAATGACTTATTTTTGTCTAAAAATTAGGGTTGTGAACTATTAATTAATCATGTTAATTATTTTTTTCAAAATATTAAGTTTCATCGCTTTTAATCAATGATGTTAATCAAATTTGAAATGTTAAGTTTCATAGTATGTGATTAGTAGTGTTTAAATCTAGGTCTTTCTGAGTTTTTGTTTCTGGTTAATAGTATAAACATTATTGGTTAATGAAGTACCCTAGGTGGTTAATGACTTATTTTTGTCTAAAAATTAGAGTTATGAACTATTAATCAATCATATTAATTATTTTTGTCTAAATATTAAGTTTCATCACTTTTAATCAATGATGTTTATCAGATTTGAATTGTTAAGTTTCATATTATGTGATTAGTAGTGTTTAAATTCTGGGTCTTTCTAATTTTGTGTTTCTGGTTAATAGTGTAAACATTATTGGTTAATGAAGTACCATAGGTGGTTAATGATCAGATTGAATTATTTTTTGTAGTTTTTGTGTGACATTTGCACTATCAATTGAAACTTCATGGATTGTGGTACTATTGAAGATGAAGGTATCAGGGTTGACAACCTTGATGATGATGACAACGCATGTTGTTGGGAGCCTGCAACAGGGATGTGTTTTTCTTGCTTAGAAGAAGTCAAATCATTTTATGAAGAGTATGCTTCGAGAAAGGGTTTTGGGTGGAAGATTAGATCTTCAAGAAAAGGGCAAGATGGGGAGCCCTGCTACTTAATTTTATCATGCTCAAGAAAGGGGTCTAAAGTGTCAAAAATTTCGTGTACGTTAAAAACACTTCCAACTAAGGTAAATAATTGTCCTGCCAAGATTGTTATTAAGTTGGATAAAGATGGATTATGGTACATTACAAAATTTGAACCTGGTCATACTCACGAGACGAGTCCTACAAAGGCAAGGTTGTTCAAAGCTAACAAGAAAATGAATTTGCATGTAAAGAGAACAATACAAATCAATGATGATGCAGGAGTGAGGATCAACAAGACATTTCAATCTCTTGTTAAAGATGCAGGAGGACATGAAAACGTACCATTTTGTGAAAGAGACGTGAGGAATTATGTTAACAAGGAACGACGCGCAATAGGAAAAGAAGGTGATGGAAAAGCCTTGATAAGCTATTTTTGCCAAATTAGGGAACAAAATTCAGATTTCTTCTATGACATAGATTTGGATGATGATTTTCACGTAAGGAATGTGTTTTGGGCTGACGCAAGAAGTAGAGCTGCTTATGAATACTTTGGAGATGTTGTGACTTTTGACACAACATATTTGACTAATAAGTATGACATGCCTTTTG
>NC_021161.2:14003581-14005659 GCF_000331145.2 Cicer arietinum | reverse complement strand
ATTCTAATGTGCCCACCATGGATACTACGATTAACAAGGTTAAAAGAAGTTCTATTGATGCTTCAAGTCCAAACAATGATAATGAAATTCACAGTCCTTTGCGGGTCAAGCGTAAAGGTCGTCCTCCATCAAAAAGAAAAATATCTGTAGTTGAAAAAATCGTATAGAGATCAAGGAATCAATCCAATCAACGCGATGACAGCGAGACTACCTTTGTAAGTTTTTTTCGTCCAGAAATTATGAATCCATCATGTACATATTATATTAAAATATTTCTTTTTTGTTTATTGAAATTTGTAGGAGAACAATACTGAAATAGTGAGAAATCATAATGAAAGTAACATCTGCATAGAATCATCTATTGAAGCTATCGAAAGTAACACATTGGTTCGTATTTGAATTTATGACTGAGTGTGTGGTTGTATTATTATATGTAAGATTGTGCTAACTTATTGTATGTTGTTGTTCAGGTTGGAGGTAATACATCATTCTTGGATCTTTTGTCACAATTCAGCACAACTATGTGATAAAATGTAAATATTTTATCAATTTTTTATATGATATTTTGTTGCAACAAACAGTCAAGTAAATGGATTGTATGATAATCATGTATGTGGTTTATCACATTTGTCACTTTTTTGTCATTAATGGATTTTAACAGAATGGTTGGTCATTCTTATCAGAGACATCGTTAATGTTGTGAACCACTTGGTTAATGAATTTTAACATAATGTTTGGTCAGTCTTATCAGACAAAATATAAATCGGGTTAATGGCTTAAAGAAAAATGGTTAATGTTGTGAACAACTTGGTTATAAAATCGAACTGAAAACTTGGGCATTCAAATCAAACAAGATATAAATCTGGTTAATGACTTAATATAATATGGTTAATTCCTTGCACAACTTGGTTAATGGATTTAAACATAATGTTTGGTCATTCTTATCAGAGACATCGTTAATGTTGTGAACCACTTGGTTAATGAATTTTAACATAATGTTTGGTCATTCTTATCAGACAAAATATAAATCGGGTTAATGGCTTACAGAAATATGGTTAATGTTGTGAACAACTTGATTAATGAAATCGAACTGAAAACACATTCAAATCAACAAGATATAAATCTGGTTAATGACTTAAAATAATATGGTTAATTCCTTGCACAACTTGGTTAATGGATTTTAACATAATGTTTGGTCATTCTTATCAAACAAGATATAAATCGGGTTAACGGCTTACAGAAACATGGTTAATGTTGTGAACAACTTGGTTAATGAAACCGAACTGAAAACTTGGGCATTCAAATCAAACAAGATATAAATATGGTTAATTCCTTTCACAACTTGGTTAATGGATTTTAACATAATGTTTGGTCATTCTTATCAGACAAAATATAAATCGGGTTAACGGCTTACAGAAACATGGTTAATGTTGTGAACAACTTGGTTAATGAAACCGAACTGAAAACTTGGGCATTCAAATCAAACAAGATATAAATCTGGTTAATGAGTTAAAATAATATGGTTAATTCCTTGCACAACTTGGTTAATGGATTTTAACATAATGTTTGGTCATTCTTATCAGACAAAATATAAATCGGGTTAACGACTTACATAAACATAGTTAATGTTGTGAACAACTTGGTTAATGAAACCGAACTGAAAACTTGGGCATTCAAATCAAACAAGATATAAATCTGGTTAATGACTTAAAATAATATGGTTAATTCCTTGCACAACTTGGTTAATGGATTTTAACATAATGTTTGGTCATTCTTATCAGACAAAATATAAATCGGGTTAACGGCTTACAGAAACATGGTTAATGTTGTGAACAACTTGGTTAATGAAACCGAACTGAAAACTTGGGCATTCAAATCAAACAAGATATAAATATGGTTAATTCCTTTCACAACTTGGTTAATGGATTTTAACATAATGTTTGGTCATTCTTATCAGACAAAATATAAATCGGGTTAACGGCTTACAGAAACATGGTTAATGTTGTGAACAACTTGGTTAATGAAACCGAACTGAAAACTTGGGCATTCAAATCAAACAAGATATAAATATGGTTAAT
>NC_021161.2:13991337-14002294 GCF_000331145.2 Cicer arietinum | reverse complement strand
AAACCCATTTGAATGGAGTTGTCATAATTTGAGTTCGATTTGCATTTGACAAATGAAGGTTGATTTCATGCAACAAATTTGGTAAACATGCATGTCTCGCACGTATCTGAAAATTATGAATATATGGTTAATATTGATAAATAAATTGCAACAATACAAATATAACTAATTTATAAATTCCTTACATTTTTTTCTTTTGTCAGTGTCATGTCTTGAAGCATCAAAACTGCATAAAAATAAATACCAAAATATTAACAAGTCAAATCAACATTCATATTAACATTCTGTTTGGTTACTGTTTCGGCATACAAAGTGTTGCTTCCAACATTCAAAAACTAGCAATTTACCTTGAAGGTATAATAATAAATAATAATGTTTTTGAAACGAGAAAGACAAAAATAGAAACAAAGAAGTCAAAAATAGAAATCCTAAAAATCAAAAAATCCTAAACGAAGAAACTAAAATAGAAACCCTAAATCAATAACTAAAAATAGAAACAAAGAAGCCAAAAATAGAAACCCTAAAAATAAAAAATCCCAAACGGAGAAGCAAAAATAGAAACCCTAAATCAATAACGAAAAACCCTAATGATATGGAAAAGTAAACTTACAATTTCGAAGATACAGAAACGGCAGAAGATCGGCAAAGACGAAGATACAGAAACGGCAGAAGATCGGCAGAATCGAAGAAGATTGGCAAAGACGAAGATACAGAAACGACAGAAGATCGGCAGAATCGAAGAAGATCGGCAGAATCGAAGAAGATCGGCAAAGACGAAGATACAGAAACGGCAGAAGATCGGCAGAATCGAAGAAGATCGGCAAACGAAGAAAACGGAAGAAGAAGAGAAGAAGATGGAATGGTGGAGAACAAGATGGAGAAGAGAGAGAAGAGAGAATGAGAAAAAAAGGGTTTCTGAGGAATAGAATGAAAATCACTAAAATGACTAAAATGTCCATAAGTATATATACGTCTTTATGTTTGTATACGTATACGGTATACGTATACGTGTTTGTATATGTGTTTAAAGATGTGTTTAAATAACATTTCTCAATTTTGTGTCTTAGCCGCCACTCACCACTCTTATCACTCCATTCTTCATCTCCGTTCCATTTCATGATTATTGAAGCTAATCTTCCGAAGAAAAAAGTAAGATGGTCGTTGTAGCATAATAGAACAAAATTTACTTTAGTTGTAGTGATTCTTACTCTATATTTGTATTTCATTTATGTTATTTGAACTCCATACAATTTGTAAAATGGTTATTGCTAAATTTCTATTTGTTAGTTTTTTTTTTTTTGCTGAAGCTCAAAATGAGCTAAACACTTTTTTAGTTGGAGAATTTAATGATTTATAAGTATGTCAATGAGTTTATGTTAAGGTGTGTTTAGTATATATTTTGTTGTCCATCTCATATTAAAATTGTGGAATTAAGAAATGCAATTTTCTTAAAAATAATTTAATTAATGATAATAACCAATTTTAGGACATTGTTTTTGGTAAAAGTCACATTAATGTTCGACCTTCTAAAAGTGCTGAAAAACACAAGAAATTGAAAGTTTGAATTGTGTTGTGTTATTTTTAAATTATATATTCATTTATTTGCATAAATGCTTTATTTATCAAAATATTCAACTTACTCTTATAAATTATGTTTAGTGAAAATAAAGTTGAATCGTAAAGTTGAACTAAGATAGAGAAAGATGAAGATACATATAATTTTATACTAGTTCACAATGCAACAATTGTTACATCTAGTCATCCCCTTATAGAGAGATTTTACTTCAGTATCATTGATTACTTAATCCACTATTCTAATAATAGCATACAAGTATTATTTATTCTACCTCTTCAAGCTTTAAGTATTCTTCTTTGGTCTCTCCAGGTTGTGCACGTATTCTTTACTCTTACTCTTCATGTTTTTTAGGCTTTGAGAATTCTTTCCCCTGTCACTCCAAAATATTGTCGCTAGAACCATTCTTCAACATTCTGGCCAATTGTCGTTGAGGTTCATTAGTGTTGTTGCTACTATCGAGGTAATTTACATCATTACATATTCAATCCTATATCAGTTCAAGTATATTAAATACAACATGGAAGTGTCCGTTGAGATATTTATGTTGGAGGTCCTTTAGTGTATGGCCTTTTCACTTTAGGGTAAGGCATGTGTACTCCATTTGTAGAAAGACAACATGTATCTTCATGGGTTTCATCAAATGAACCGTTCAAGCATATTTATTCGTTTAACTCAAGTCAGATCAGAATCCCATAAATCATTCCTCATAACTTGTATGAAGTCAGAGGAAACAAGATCAGATGATAGGAAAGTCATAGTATGTCTAGCAGACTATCAGAGCATACATATTCTAGATGATTATTAGAGGATGCGCATGAATATAGGATACAATAATCAGAGGATATTAACTCTTTGTTAGAGCGTTGACTTCTCTATAGATATTGACTTTGTCATAGCATTGACTTTATGATAGGAGTTGACTTTTCAAAACATTGACTTTACTAGAGATGTTGACTTTTCCAAACATTGACTTTACTAGAGGTGTTGACTTTTCCAAAATATTGACTTCTCGTTAAGTGTTGGCTTTCTTCAGAGGTAGACGAAGTCAGACGCTTGCTTGGATTCATCAGAGGCAACTAAGTTAGACACTTTAATGTGGTCATCAGAGGAAACTTAGTTAAAGCACCGCTTGCATCTCCAAAAAAAAAACCGAATTAGAACATTGTCTTACACTATTAGAGCCAACATTTGCATACTATTGCTTGCATCAATAGAGCCAACATTAGCAAATTTATGAGTTGTAAATAGATTTGTATCATTTGCAGACTATTGCTTGCATCATAAGAGCCAACATTTGCAGACTATTGCTTGCATCAATAGATTTGATACATTTTCACAAGGTATGAGTTGTAAATAGTCAAATTTATGGTATGATGCTATGAAAGAAGAGATGAATTTTATGAAATATAATAACATATGAGATGTTGTTAAATTGACTAGTGGTTTAAAAGTCATAAGTTGTAAATGGTTCTTTAAGATAAAGACTCATTAGACAACATTGAGAGATATAAAGCAAGTCTGATTACTAAAAGATTCACTCAAAAGGAATGAACCAATTACAAGGATACTTTCTCTCTTATGTATGTAAGAAAGATTCTCTTTATATCATTTTATCATTATTTGCTTAATTTGACTTAGAACTATCAAATGGATGTGAAAACTATATTTTTAAATAGAGATATGGAATAAGAGGTTTATATAAAATAACCAAAAGGATTATCTTTTAATGGTGATGAATGTATGTTATGCGAGCTTAAATAATCCATGTATGGACTCAAACCAGCTTTCCATCAATTGTTTTTTAAACTTCATAATGTCATATCTTCCTTTCGATTCATGGATAACATTATGGATCAATCTATATAACAAAAAAACAGTGAGAATAAAAGTTGTTTCCTTATATTTTGTATGTGGATGATATTTGGCTTGGTACCAATGACAAAGAGTTTGCTATATGAAGTGAAATAATTTTTCTCTAAGATTTTTAATGCTAAGGATATATATAGGTGATACATTTTATGTCATTAAGATTAAGATATAAAGAGATAGAGTTCGTGGAATTATGGGCTTGTCACAAGAAGCCTTTATCAATATGGTCTTAGAAAGATTTCAGATATAATAGTGTTCGTCATGTGTAGCACTTATTATGAAGGGTGACAAGTTTCATTTCAACCAGTGGCCGAAGAATGATTTTGAATGAGAAAAAATGTGTAATATTCAATATGCTTTTGTTGTTCAAAGGCTAATGTATGCTCATTTTTTCACAAGTACAAACATTGCATTTACAATTGGGATGATAGGTCGATATTAAAGTTCTATTTATAGAACATTGGAAAGCCACAAAAAAAGTGATCAAGTACCTTCACGGAATTCGAGACTACATTCTCATGTATAGACGAACTGGAAATTTGGATGTCATTGGATTCTCTTATTCGAACTTTGTTGGTTATATGAATTCAAGAAAATAAACATCAGGTCCCATTTTCATGTTAGCCAGTGATGAATCTATTTCTTGGAAAATTTCAAAGCAAACCATGATCGCTACTTCCATAATGGAAGCTGGAATCATATCTTGTTTTAAGGCTACATCACATGGTGTATAGATGAAGAATTTCATTTATGAGTTGAGAATTGTAGATTCAATTTCTAGACCATTTAAGATGTATTGTGAGAATTCAACTGCAGTTTTTATGGTTAATAATAACAAAGTGGTAGATCAAACAAACATAGTACTTAGCTATAGGAGAACACTTTAATGATCAAACAGTTCTTATTGAACATATTAGCACTAATTTGATGATTGTTAATCCTTTGACTTAAGGCATGCAAGTGTCGAATTTTAAGGACCGCGTGGAAAGGATAAAACTTAGTTCCAATATTTGATTTTTGTTGTAAGAACGATCTTAGTTTATGAAATACTATTTATGATATTTTCTCATATTTTAATTTTATTCAATATACACATTTAATCAATGAGAATTATCTTTAAAGTTTTGAACCAGAATAAACATAGAGGTTATAAATTTGTTCATTAAATTGTATGACTTGTTTAGAAATAATGTACATTGTGGTACATAGAAGATAATATTCGATTATAGAGAGTATGGCGTTATGATCTATGTGTTTTGTTTTTTATTAATATGAGTGATGAAATGTACTGACCAAGTGGGACAATATTAATTTTAGTTTTTCCATTTTTTTACATGTAGTAATTAACTCTAAGAACATCTCCAACGGTTGTCAAATATGTTTGTCCGCTAGTTAGCATGTAGTTACCTAATAAGTGCACATTGCGATAAACTACTTATTAAGCATAAAGTAATTTACACATTTCAACCCATTATCTTAGTAACTGATCACTTCGTATTGCACGTTTCCAAATTTTTGTTATGGACAAAATCTATTGACATGTACAAGATACAAAAATTTGCCTTTTAGAAAAATATAAACTTTACAACAACTTATTTATAATTAACGATCACAACAAGGTCGTCACCAATTGTCAAAATGTAAATCTTAAAACAAATAAATTACAACAACTATAAGTATTTAATTGGAAGTTCCTTTTAGAAATTCACCACTCACTAAATTTTGGGTGCAAGGCAACTCTATAATCCACATTAGAATATTAATGTAGAAATTAATTAGGCTTTTGGAGGAGGAAGCAACCATTTAGAAGCTTCAATCGATCCAAGCGTAAGGAAAGGTTTAACCTCTGCATCAGTAAGTTGTCTTGTGATAGGTGCTCGCCCTTTGGTATCTGCTCCTGGTCCTGTGTTCATGTACTCTCCAAAATATGAAGTTCTGTGCATAAAATCATGTAATAGTTAGTACATTATTAACTATTTAAAAAATATAAGTACTTTAAACTAATTAAATGTGTCTACGTCGTGTCAATGTGAGTAGATAGTATATTACTAAAGTTGAATTAAGGAGTTACTTGTCATATTCAGGGTGCCTGTTGTTACTCCACCCTAATGGATTTAGAACACTACTCAAAGTTGAATAAGCAAAGATAACTTTGGAATAAGCCATCCATGCTCTTCCTAAGTAAGTGCCAGTTCCAGTTCCAGTTACATCACAATGCACAAATGTGTATAAACTCTTCTCTGATTCACTTTTTCTTGCTTGTGCCACTATCACTGTCATTTCAGCGTTACCAAGTACTCTCAATTCATTTTTCTGCATCATAAAAATCATGATGTTAGGCCACAATTGCGGTCGCAGACTTGTTTAAAAAAAACTCTTAATTACATGTTACATTTCATGAAAGTATATTTACTTACCAAATATAATGACCTTCCATTTCCAAAAATGAAGTCCACTGTGCCTTGGATTAAGCAATCTTTGAAAAAGTGTATATTCTTGTCATCACAAATTGTGTCCTGGAACCCCAAAAACTTGCAATTATAAAATGCTGCTTTGTCACCTGTAATTCTCATTGCAACTGCTTGAGCACCTGACTTTTTTCCATCAGGTCTTGGTGCAGAATTCTGTACCATCAAGTTCATACCAAAAAGCAAACAATCATAAAAAATTACCAATCACCAATAATCAACCAATTGACTCTTTATATTTAGGTTAATGTGATTTAATTTTATAGTAAAGGTTCAATCTCTTCTTAGATAAAAAAAAAAAATATCTATCTGATATCTAGAAATAGTAAAAGCCAATATCGTCCTTTAAAATCTTAAATATCCATCAAATTAGTGTTATTAAGACAAATATATATTTTTTCAAAGACAATTTTGACCTTTACTTGCAACTTTAAAAAACCAATGCTAGTTGTCACGACATTTTGTCTCACATTTTCGGTTAACCAATTAAATTTTATTTTGATTGGAAAACACGTTTGAGAAAGAGCGTGAATATTGTGTCACGATATAATTTTTGGATCCATGAGGCTTTCGTGAGAAATATAATTTTGGATTCTTAAGTATGAAGATAGTATACAAACCGATATCATGATGTTAGAAGCAACAAAATAATCTGATTCAACAATCAGTGTAGCACTATCAACCGTGCCATATTCTTGTGCAGTACCACCATATGTCAAATTCGGCATATTGCTTGGTGTACCAATAAATGTAATAAAAGGCTTTGTCTTTTCAATTTTAATTTTCTCCTGATAATTTCCACCACCAATATTCAGAATCACACGTTGGGTGTTCCCACTTGGAATGCTATTAATGGCATCAGTTATGGATTTGAAATCACCACTACCATCTTGATTTACTTTCACAATGGTAGCATTTGCCTCTGCAGTTACCAATGCAGGGTCAAGGGTGCTTTTTCTTTGTTCTAATGGACCTATATTGCTATTGAACCATGAATCTACTTCGGCTCTTTCAGCAGGGACTGCAGCATTGTCATCTGATAATACAACATTGGCGCTGAACAATGCTACTATGATTGCAACATTGATGGTAAAGGTTCTTGTTTTTGAGGTCATATTTTTTGTTTTTGATTTTGTTTCTATGTTTTTGTTTTCATAGGTGATGATTAGTTTTGGAATTTATATGATAAATGTTTTACTGAATTTGGGGAGTAGTTAATTTGATTCAATCATTTTTTGTGAGGAAAGCTAAAATTAAACATGGAGTTAATTGTGCATGATTTCAAGTTCATTGGTTGAGAAACTATACTATATTTTAGTTTAACATAAAGTTTTCTAAGAATTTTTCGTTTCTAACCATACAAATGTGTAAGCCGAAATTGAACAGTTTCTACACCAGAAACTCTTTAGAGTTTGGCAGAGTAATTCTAGGACGTGAATTGAATATTGAGAGGAAATTTAGTGTAACTAGTCATCATAATTTAGTATGTTTTTTCATTAATTTATATGCATCCAATCTGCTTAAAAAATGGGACTAGCGGAGGAATATTTTCTTCAACGTATTTATGATTTTCACTACTATAATTACATATTATATTATTACCAGAGGTAATATCTATCATTAAATTTTAGAATAGTAAATATTTTGGAAAAATATGAAAGTAATTAATATATTTGTTTAAAATGTTTGATGAGGGTCAAATATAATCATACATTGAGAAATTCCTTCAAGCATTCTAATGTGCACTATTTTTATCAGATGTTCAAATTTTCTACTTTTTTATAATAATATTTTTCAAATTTTTTAATGAAATTCAAAAATATATATTTAGTTCTTTAAGTTTATTTATTTATTTTTTATTTGGTTCAAATTGCATTCATTTGCATCATTAGTCATTAAAAAATATTAAATTATACATGCAGTTATTTAAGTTTGAAATTTTTTTCAAATTACTATCATGAAATGTTTAGATCTAATTGAAATATTGGAACAAGTTGACTATCTTAACTACTTTGCATGTGAATGAAGTTAAAGACATTAATTATGTTGATAGACCTTTATTACCTTGTTTTTAAAGTTATATGTGTGTTTAAATTGTTGTAGAGAAAATCAAAAAGTATATGCCATTTATAAGATTTAAATAATGTTTTGTGAAGATTAATATGAAGGACATATTGTTGCTGCATTTGGTAAAGTTTCAAATGATCAAAAACTTTCATTTGAATTAATTATTGTCGAAATTGAGATAAATGACATACGAAGCAAACAAAATGTAACTTAAAAGATCATATCGAAATAAAATAAATTTAAAAGACTTAACTGAAAATTGAGTTAAACATAAAGGATTATAGGTGTATTTTTGCCTATTTTTTTATAATGCAACTTATAGTATTTCCCACATAAAAATAGATTTGGCAAAAAAATTTGACCAAAACAAAATTAATATATCTATTATAATATATTAAAATAACATCCCAAATTACTTTATTGACAAATCAGTGCTTTGTATGTCATGCAATGTTATTTGTGTCACCTCATCTTTTTTTCTAGGTGTCACCTTCTAGAATTGTTTCGCTAACTTTTTCCTTCTACGCCTTTTGTTTAGCCCACATATTAAAACAGTTATAATTTATGAGTTACAGAGTATTTAATTAGTCTAATTATAATATATGTTTGATCAACATGTGTAAACATGTTTTTGATGATGACAAGACCACCAACTATGGACAATGCAGCAAGATCAAAAAGAAGATCAAACCATCTTGAATAAGCTTCCAAATCCAAATAATAAATGAGTAAATATAAAGGTATATGATACAAATCAATAGTTCAAATACTTGAGAACAATTCATATTTACATATGCATTTAACATGTTTTCGAAAAACAAAAACAACATTAACAAATCATTTAAAATCATATTTTTGACAATTTGCATAAGTGTATTCGAATACACCATGTTGTATTCGAATACAACTTAAGTCAGAAGCAAAAACGTTAAATGGTGTATTCGACTACACACATCTGTAGTCGACTACAAGCTAAGTCAGTAGCCAAGTGTATTCGACTACACACATCTGTAGTCGACTACAAGCTAAGTCAGTGGCCAAGTGTATTCGACTACACCCATATGTAGTCGAATACAAGTTAAGTCAAAGGCTAAAATACATTGATCTGTATTCGACTACACTGATGTGTATTCGAATACAAGATGTAAAATTTGAATTTTTTGAACGTTACAAAGACGTGTATTCGAATACACATATACTGTATTCGAATACACCTGGAAACATTACAATTTTTCAGATCTGGAATGCCTCTAGAACATTGTAATTTTTCATCAAACCTTTTGGATCAATGGCCACGAATCTGAAAGGATGTTTTATGAAGTATAAATACCCCATAACTTCAGATCAAAAATCAACCATCCTTGAATTAATTCATTTGAACAACTTTGAACAAAATTCTGATTTTTCTAAGTACTTGCATTAGATTTTCATATCATTCTAAAAAGTTCTCAAGTACTTGAATTACTATTGAGTTGTTTATCAATATACCACATCTTAAATTTATTCAAACCTTATTGTATCATTTGTACAAGTAAGATAGTGGTGTGCTATCTTAGAAGAATTGTTAGAAGTTTTGTAGCAAGAATCCCAGGGTGGGAATTGTACATTTTCTGACAAGTAGTTGATTAATCTCTTGTGGTGTGCAAGAGGACTGGACGTACCCTTGGTTATAAGGGGAACCAGGATAAATCTTATCGTGTTCATTTACTTACTGCACTTGTTATTAAGCCTTGTTCTTAAACTCAGAAAATCCAATTACCATATCACTAAAAACAAGAAAATTTACTAACACCTAATTCACCCCCCCTCTTAGGCGTACTTCTATACTTACAACATGGAATTTATAACATGGTTAAAAGGACACAGAAGCTATGTGTTTGATCAAAAGTATTAGATGTTTTCTTGGTAGATTTCAGGATGAAACTGGATGAAGTTTGACAAATGTCAAAGAGATGTGAACATCATGGAATTGTTGAGAAGATGAGGCTTCTATTTGGGATAACATTTGGTACTTAGGTGTCAATGAAAGAGACTGGTATTGAAGTTAAGGGAGTTAAGAGAGCGTTGCACATTAGGAGTGAATACTCCTTTGGATAGATAAAATACGCTTTGAGGAATTGTCGATACCTTGAGGGGAAAAGTCGAGCATTCGAGTTAGACTAGATTCGCAACTTGGATTATTAAGTATGAATCTCATAACGAGTGTAGAAGTGAGACCATGTATTTAGTTGATAAGTGACAAATCTCCTGGTGGTTTAGGAGATAGTAAGTATGGATAGTGATATTGGATGAAACTATAGACACGTAAGTGTGAATTTTGAGCGATGTTCGGCAAAACATAATGAGTTAGGCCTTGATGTATTGAACTCTATGTTACCATTAAGTGGAATTTGAAGTATCGAGTACGGGAATACTTCGAGATGGCGGTAATATAAGTTTTGAGAGTCTATTAAAGGATGGGAATTACTAAGAGGATGTTAATATTTTGATAGGTCAGAAGGATTATTCGAGATTTGATTTGGGACCCTAAAATGGTTGATTTTTTCTTTTTTGTTGATGATTTAAAATCCGCAAGGTTGGATGAAGGACCAATTGATGCTTAAAACTTTCATAATCGAAGGAGTTGAGGCGGGCAAGTGATAAATAATTCATGTTAAGAATGGAAGTGTTTGGAGATTTTGAGGATCAAATTTTAGAATCTTATTCAATGATAGAAAGTTAAAAAGAAGAAATGTAACAACTGAGTTATAGTTTAGTTGTTGGTCTTGGGAAGTCAAGCGTGAAGATTTGAAATGATCATTTCAGTAACTGGATGGACGAAGAAAGGTATGTGAGTTTTTGAGATATTGTACTGAAAAATTTATGAAGATGAAGTTATAGATAATTAGTTCTTAAGAAATGCTTATGGGGAACGCTTGAGGAATAATTCTTTAGAACGTTCGATTGTTAGGATTCTTTCAGTTCGTATCTCGGTGAA
>NC_021161.2:13990356-13990755 GCF_000331145.2 Cicer arietinum | reverse complement strand
TCGACAGGATCAAAGTTATAGGAAAATAAGGGAAATTCAATGGACTTTGAGAAGATTGTTGACTGCTTTTGTAAGTTGCAAGGAGCGCTATTACAATTCGGCTAAGATAGTCTAAGCCACTATCATGGTTGTTGGCTAATTATTGACAAATTGAGGGGACTGATCATCCTTAATCTCTTGTTGATAGTAGACAAAATCATGTTGAATGGAACATACGAGCCTTACCGACTATGGATGTGTGTGAAGTTATTAAACACCCTATGAAAAGGGGTAGGCAACACTTTTTTCGAGAAGGCTGGGTGAAACAAGTTGTGACTAGTGTGTTGAATTTGAGTACAAACCTAGTGTGGATTGCTACTCGTACTTTAAGTTTCGAGGACGAAACTAATTTTAGGGGGG
>NC_021161.2:13987906-13990113 GCF_000331145.2 Cicer arietinum | reverse complement strand
GAAAAAGAAAGGAAAGAAAGAGAAAGGAAAGAAAACAAGAAACTTCTTCCTCTCCCTCCCTGCGCTCGCGTGAAAACCCCATTTTCATCCTTCTTCCATTTTCGTTTTCTTTGCTTCCTTTCTTCAAGAATAGAAACCCAATGCTTGGTGGGTGATAGGACAAGGAGTTCTCAACTTCACTCTTCCTCGTTGTTATGAAAAACGAAGAAAAACGGTATTAGGGATTTCAAAACCGTCAAACACAAACCTTCCCGTTTCATCTAGATCTAAGCTTCGTTTCGCAAAGAGATAGAAGGGAAAGTTGCTCACTACCACGCTACGGTGCTAGGGAACCAACTTTGGAAGCGACGTTGCGAGCGGAGATTTTACCGGATTTACTCGCGGTACCCTAATCGCGCGTTAAAGCTAACGTGAAGGTAAGGGATCCTTCCAAACTTCTAGTTTGCATTTAGAGACTTATCCGTGATTGTGTGGAAAGGAATTTGTTAGGGTTGAAGTGTTGATTTGGGGGAAAATGAATCTAAGGCTTTATAGGTAAAATCTTAGAGTTAGGTTTTGGTTTTATTGATGAACGTTTCGTGGAAAATGAATTTAAACTCATTTATGTATGATTTTGAGTAAATGAAACTTGTTGTGTTTGAGTGGTGGATTGTGTTGATTTGTGTTCGTCGTATTTGACGTGTTCTTAACTAATACTGATGAAATTTGATATGTGTATGGTTGGATTTTGTGGAGAAATGAATTGATGTGTTTTGGTATGAGTTGTGGATTGGATCTGATAATAGGTTTGAGTTGTTTTGTGTGGAATTTGAAAACCATTAGAGTTAAACGAGTATTAAGAATGGGGAATCTCTTAATGTCTACGTTTACTTAATGTTGTCGTGAAAATCGTTTAAGTTAAACGAGTATTAAGAATGAGGAATCTCTTAATGACTTGTTTACTTAATGTTTGTTTTGAAAATCGTTTAAGTTAAATGAGTATGAAGAATGGGGGAATCTCTTAATGTCTTGTTTACTTAATGTTTATTTTGAAAATCGTTTAAGTTAAATGAGTATTAAGAATGGGGAATCTCTTAATGTCTTGTTTACTTAATGTTCGTTTTGGAAATCGTTTAAGTTAAAAGGGTATTAAGAATGAGGAATCTCTTAATATTTCTGTTTACTTAATGTTTGTTTTGAAAATTGTTTAAGTTAAAAGAGTATTAAGAATGGGGAATCTCTTAATATCTGCATTTACTTAATGTTTGTCGTCAAAATTGTTAGAGTTAAACGAGTATTAAGAATGGGGAATCTCTTAATATCTGCATTTACTTAATGTTTGTCGTCAAAATTGTTAGAGTTAAACGAGTATTAAGAATGGGGAATCTCTTAATATCTGCATTTACTTAATGTTTGTCGTCAAAATTGTTAGAGTTAAACGAGTATTAAGAATGGGGAATCTCTTAATATCTGCATTTGCTTAACGATTGTTGTGGATGGAGTCAGTGTATGCTCATGCATTTCATTTTGGTAAATCGTGCTGACCCGTGATAGGTGCCACCTCGGTAAACAGTATTGACCCGTGATAGGTGGTACGTTTACGATTTACGTTTTTAGTAAATCGTGCTGACCCGTGATAAGTGGCACCTCGGTAATTGGTACTTTGGTTTGCGATAGGCGGTACAATTATGATTTACGGCCCTTCGAGGAGGGTTTTTGTTTGGAATTCCGAGTCCATGCGTTTTGGCATATACGCATCGCATTAGGGTGCTTGGCACGCGAATCGTGTTTGATTCAAGTTTATGATTGAGTATTTTGAATTTGAGTTGTCGTGGTAATTGTGTTGAAATTGCTAAGTGTTACGTATTGATTATTGTGTGTAAGTGTGATGGATTGTAAAACTATTTCGAAACTCAATTTGTCGTGGTGATCGTGTGGGAATTGCTAAGTCAGGGGCTCAGTTATTCATTCAATCGATTTCCCAATCGATTGAATTAAGCCCAGAGTTCAAATTTCACTAAAAATCTTTAGGAAATCGATTTGGAAATCGATTGGCTTAGTAGAAATTCTTATTTTGAGTTAGATAACAGATTGCTCAATTGATTTATCAAAGTCTTGGTCAGTTATGTATTACTTGATGGATTGAGAACTTTGTTTTGATTTCACTTTTATTTGGCAAGTGTTATATGAACTTTTAGCATATGGAAAACCCTTTTAAGGTGCATGCT
>NC_021161.2:13985654-13986713 GCF_000331145.2 Cicer arietinum | reverse complement strand
GTTTTATTTTAATTTCTTTTGAAAAAAAAATACACCCTCGCTTTGAAAATCGGGGTGTTACATTGTGGTATCAGAGCTTTGGTTTGGTTTTCTTTGGGGGCTGTGGAACCTTTGGTTATAGATTGTAGGTTAACCTGTAGGTTGGGAGTTGTTATCTGATTATGCGTCGGTTTAGGTGGTTTGGGTTGTCAAGTCCAAAATAGTTATTATGTGTTGATATATTCGAAACTTAGTTTTGGAATTATTCGATGTGGTGTTAACACTTCTTCTTGATGTTGGTTTTTCAGAAACACTACCTCCAAGAGAGAACGACGTTGCAAGGATGAACGTCAGTAGGGATGATCAAATGGTTCGAGCTGCAAATAACATGGAGGTTTTGTTGTTGCACGAACTGCTGCAAAGACTCTGCGGGATCTGGAGAAGAGGAAAAGAGAGATTTGTGCTCTTAAGATTAAGAGGGTTAGAATATTTTCGTCGTTACCATCCTCCAAAGCTCAAGGGTGATGAGGACTCAGGAAAAGAGTTGACTAGTGGATTCAAGAAGTGGAAAAGATCTTCGAGATGACGGATTGTCAGGCAGAGTTGAAGCAAATCATGACGGCATGGAATTTATAAAATGGTTCCAAGGACACAGAAGCTATGTGTTGGTGTAAACTCGAAGATGATGAGTATGGATGGATTAACATTAGACTAATAAGGGATTTCAAGTAAAGATCTAAGTTGAGGACTTTTGTTAAGAAAAGTATTAGATGTTTTCCTGGTAGATTTCAGGATGAAACTGGATGAAGTTTGACAATTGTCAAAGAGATGTGAACATCATGAAATTGTTGAGAAGATGAGGCTTCTATTTGGGATAACATTTGGTGCTTAGGTGTCAATGAAAGAGACCGGTATTGAAGTTAAGGGAGCGTTGCACATTAGGAGTGAATACTCCTTTGGATAGATAAAATACGCTTTGAGGAATTGTCGATACCTTGAGGGGAAAAGTCGAGCATTCGAGTTAGACTAGATTCGCAACTTGGATTATTAAGTATGAATCTCATAACGAGTGTAGGAGTG
>NC_021161.2:13937587-13985516 GCF_000331145.2 Cicer arietinum | reverse complement strand
GAATACTTTGAGATGGCGGTAATATAAGTTTTGAGAGTCTATTAAAGGATGGGAATTACTAAGAGGATGTTAATATTTTGATAGGTCAGAAGGATTATTCGAGATTTGCTTTGGGACCCTAAGATGGTTGATTTTTTTTTTAGTTGATGATTTAAAATCCGCAAGGTTGGATGAAGGACCAATTGATGCTTAAAACTTTCATAATCGAAGGAGTTGAGGCGGGCAAGTGATAAATAATTCATGTTAAGAATGGAAGTGTTTGGAGATTTTGAGGATCAAATTTTAGAATCTTATTCAATGATAGAAAGTTAAAAAGAAGAAATGTAACAACTGATTTATGGTTTAGTTGTTGGTCTTGGGAAGTCAAGCGTGAAGATTTGAAATGATCATTTCAGTAACTGGATGGACGAAGAAAGGTATGTGGGTTTTTGAGATATTGTACTGAAAAATTTATGAGGATGAAGTTATAGATAATTAGTTCTTAGGAAATGCTTATGGGGAACGTTTGAGAAATAACTCTTTAGGACGTTCGATTGTTAGGATTCTTTCAGTTCGTATCTCGGTGAAGTTTGAAAGGGAATAAGAATCCAACGAGTGAACCAAATATTGGAAAATGTACCAAGAAATTTGTGGAGCAACACATAAAGATGTAGCTTATGACAATTAAAGATTGATGAAAGGAATTATCTCACCTATAACTCAGACATTATTATTATAAAGGTATGCCAATGATATAAAGACATTACTTGAGTGCATGTCATGGGGATTGTTATTGTGTTCGTCAATCAAAGGAAGTTTGTGTGTCCCAAGTGGTATAGTCTTTGGCTTGTTTTCGAAAATATTTGAGGTAGTTTTGATCACCAAGCATATGCGGGAGTGGAATTATTAAATTTATAACTGGAATAACATACCGATAAGAACACTACAGTTTGACGTAGTTGTACGACTTAAGAAAAATCGAGGATTTGTGGACAAGGGAGAAATTTAGGAGTTCTCGGATGTAGTGATTGTTCTGTGCTCAGTGTGTTGGGGTCATTCTAAGTGTTTCAGTTTGGTACCAAATGGATGTTTCGTACCAAGTAGATGCCAATGAGACTACGTGACATAGGTATGGGATATTTTACTTCGTCGACAGGATCAAAGTTATAGGAAAATAAGGGAAACTCAGTGGACTTTGAGAAGATAGTTGACCGCTTGTACATCAGGATAACCTCAAGTGTAAGTCGCAAGGAGCGCTATTACAGTTCGGTTAAGATAGTCTAAGCCACTATCATGGTTGTTGGCTATAAATCTACTAAGGAATTAGGGGTTACTTTGGAATTAAAGGTTCTGTCACTAAGACATTAGGGCAAGAATAATAAAGAGAATTCGGTAATAGTTCAATAAAGGAATTCAATAACTAGCATCAAATTAGACACCAAAGTTGGATTCGAAGTGAAACTCATCCCTGACATTTGTAAGACCCATAATTTTAAAGTATACTTTATGTATTTTAGTGTATTTTGGTATTGAACTCGGAGGCTTTTTAGCCAAAGTTATTAATATTTTGGAGTTTATATGACCAAAGAGATATTTTGAGGCCGATTAGAATTACTCGTCGATGAATAAATTAAATTATCTGCAGTGAATCTTTTACGAAGAATTTAATGCGTTATGGGTGAAATGGTAATTTAACAAATATCTAGATATTTTGAGATATTTGTTAAAAGTAATTAAAATATATATAAATATCTTTATGTATATATTTGTTTGGGGAGAAAAGAAAAGGAAATAAAAAGGAAAGAAGGAAAAAGGAAGAAAAGAAAAACAAAGGAAAGAAAGAGAAAGGAAAGAAAACAAGAAACTTCTTCCTCTCCCTCCCTGCGCTCGCGTGAAAACCCCATTTTCATCCTTCTTCCATTTTCGTTTTCTTTGCTTCCTTTCTTCAAGAATAGAAACCCAATGCTTGGTGGGTGATAGGACAAGGAGTTCTCAACTTCACTCTTCCTCGTTGTTTCGAAAAACGAAGAAAAACGGTATTAGGGATTTCAAAACCGTCAAACACAAACCTCCCCGTTTCATCTAGATCTAAGCTTCGTTTCGCAAAGAGATAGAAGGGAAAGTTTCTCACTACCATGCTACGGTGCTAGGGAACCAACTTTGGAAGCGACGTTGCAAGCGGAGATTTTACCGGATTTACTCGCGGTACCGTTATCGCGCGTTAAAGCTAACGTGAAGGTAAGGGATCCTTCCAAACTTCTAGTTTGCATTTAGAGACTTATCCGTGATTGTGTGGAAAGGAATTTGTTAGGGTTAAAGTGTTGATTTGGGGGAAAATGAATCTGAGGCTTTATGGGTAAAATCTTAAAGTTAGGTTTTGGTTTTATTGATGAACGTTTCGTGGAAAATGAATTTAAACTCATTTATGTATGATTTTGAGTAAACGAAACTTGTTGTGTTTGAGTGGTGGATGGTGTTGATTTGTGTTCGTCGTATTTGATGTGTTCTTAATTAATACTGATGAAATTTGATATGTGTATGGTTGGATTTTGTGGAGAAATGAATTGATGTGTTTTGGTTTGGATCGTGGATTGAATTTGATAATATATTTGGGTTTGTTTTGTGTGGAATTTGAAAACCATTAGAGTTAAACGAGTATTAAGAATGGGGAATCTCTTAATGTCTACGTTTACTTAATGTTGTCGTGAAAATCGTTTAAGTTAAACGAGTATTAAGAATGAGGAATCTCTTAATGTCTTGTTTACTTAATATTCGTTTTGGAAATCGTTTAAGTTAAAAGAGTATTAAGAATGGGGAATCTCTTAATATTTATGTTTGCTTAATGTTTGTTGTGAAAATCGTTTAAGTTAAATGAGTATTAAGAATGAGGAATCTCTTAATGTCTTGTTTACTTAATATTCGTTTTGGAAATCGTTTAAGTTAAAAGAGTATTAAGAATGGGGAATCTCTTAATATTTATGTTTGCTTAATGTTTGTTGTGAAAATCGTTTAAGTTAAATGAGTATTAAGAATGAGGAATCTCTTAATGTCTTGTTTACTTAATGTTTGTTTTGAAAATCGTTTAAGTTAAATGAGTATTAAAAATGAGGAATCTTTTAATATCTGCATTTGCTTAACGATTGTTGTGGATGGAGTCAGTGTATGCTCATGCATTTCATTTTGGTAAATCGTGCTGACCCGTGATAGGTGGCACCTCGGTAAACAGTACTGACCCGTGATAGGTGGTACGTTTATGATTTACGTTTTTAGTAAATCGTGCTGACCCGTGATAGGTGGTACCTCGGTAATTGGTACTTTGCCCTGCGATAGGCGGTACAATTATGATTTACGGCCCTTCGAGGAGGGTTTTGGTTTGGAATTCCGAGTCCATGCATTTTGGCATATACGCATCGCATTAGGGTGCTTGGCACGCGAGTCGTGTTTGATTCAAGTTTATGATTGAGTGTTTTGAATTTGAGTTGTCGTGGTAATTGTGTTGAAATTGCTAAGTGTTATGAATTGATTATTGTGTGTAAGAGTGATGGGTTGTAAAACTATTTCGAAACTCAATTTGTCGTGGTGACCGTGTGGAAATCGATTTGGAAATCGATTGGCATTAAGTCAGGGGCTCAGTTATTCATTCAATCGATTTCCCAATCGATTAAATTAAGCCCAGAGTTCAAATTTCACTAAAAACCTTCAGGAAATCGATTTGGAAATCGATTGGCTTAGTAGAAATTCTTATTTTGAGTTAGATATCAGATTGCTCAATTGATTTATCAAAGTCTTGGTCATTTATGTATTACTTGATGGATTGAGAACTTTGTTTTGATTTCACTTTTATTTGGCAAGTGTTATATGAACTTTTAGCATATGGAAAACCCTTTTAAGGTGCATGCTAGGTTGAAAGGTTATCTTGTGCATTTGAAAACTTAAATGTTATGTGTTAACTGTTAATTTCGGTTGGTGACCCTTTACAACTATTGTGGAAATCTGGGCTTTGCCCTCAGATGAGAGCTAGGACAATCCTACCGGTTCGTACCCTGTAGATGGGAACGTAGAGGGGAATGCTCGACTGGAGCTATGTTAGGAGGATTTTACGAGGTGTGTGGAGATCACTCAGGGCGTTTAGTTTGTTTTGGAGAACGATCAGATTAGGTTTACATAGAGGGAACATACGTCTTTCTTTTGAATTGTATTTATTTTAAAATAGAAGACTGTACCTATACTAATATTGTCAGCTTGACATGTTATTTTCGATGGGTTACATGTACCACTTTTTGATGTGTAAATATTTTGGATTCATATTTTGAGAAACTTTTCCGCTGCTTGTAAATTATAATGACTCAATTATTTATCCAAAGGTATTACCTTATTTAATTCTCTGATTTATTTTAATTTCCTTTGAAAAAAAAAATACATCCTCGCTTTGAAATTCGGAGTGTTACATTAGTATTACTGAAACTTATGCCAATTGAAAGAAGTTTTTGTTATGAAATTTTTAGAAGAATTAAATGTGCAATTATATAGAATATAAATTTTTGAATAATTATCTATTCACATATATTAAAAATAAAATGTTCGATAGTATTGAAAATGAAAGATGTTACAACACTTTTAAAATATGAACAGATCAAGAGCAATTATAATATTTAGATATTAATTAAAGTGCATGCCTTTAATTTTTTTATATACAATTCTATATTTTTATAATTTCTAATTTTTTCTTTAATGATTATGTCATTAATTTTACCAGTTATTTTTTTAAGGTTGAATAAAAGATATGTTTAATTTTATCAATATGAGATGTATACATTCACCAGCACACATATTTAATAATAGTTTAAAATTTACCTCATTTAATTGTAAAACCAAAGCTTGAATAGTAAATAAAATAAGAATAATACAAAATATAACTTACATAAAATTCCGACAAACAACTTATCTTCCTTTATGGCTAGTATTAGGATCGATTATGGGTCTGTACAACGTCAATTTTTTCTTTTTTTTATACTTTTAAGAGAATTATAGTGTCTCCAAATTATTACTAAGGGATAAAAGTTTACCCTATATTATAATGTTAAAAAACCAAGAAGACAGAGATTTCTGAATAGAATCATATTTTAAAATAAAATAAAAAAGATGTAGGTTCAGCTGTCCATTTGTAGTGGGTAGATCCGACAAGTATTAGTTATCGACAAAAGACAATTAAATCTTTGATCTAAAATAAAATGATATTATTATAATTATAAAACTAAAAACCAAAACAAATATTTCACAATCGGTGTGTAGTCAGGTCAAGTAAGGGGTATATTATCGACAAAATAATTGTATTTAAATTATTTTTAAAAAAAATCAATAAAAAAACTCATTTAATTCATGTAGTATATATTATAAGTAAAGACTGTCAAGTATGTGTTAGGTTATTCTGTAAAAAAAAAAATTAGAATAAATTTGACAAGATATATTTTTTAATAAATTTGATTTATGCACAATTTTTATGGTTATATTATAATATAGTGATTAACATTATATTTTTTTGTTACACATAATGTATTAGATGATATGTAAATAAATTAGTTGATTACATCTTGTAGTATTTGTAATTTTATATTCTAATGGAGATGATAAATATTATTAAAAAAAGAATTGAAGTGAACTATAATTTATTTGGATACTTAATTTATGATTACAATAAAAAATATTTAAATAAATAAAATTCAAAAAAATTTGAATGGTAAATAATGTCATTCTTTCATGAATTAATAGCAATTCACTCAATTTTCACGTAAATTTTAAAGACATGACATCAATTGTGAGAATTATTTTTAGTCAAATACTTGAAGCCTTAAACATATAATTCACACGAAAATCAATATTTCAATCAAGTAGATATTATATCAATCATTTTAAACAAATTCATATCAAAACTAAATATTTTAAATTGATTCAAAGTTAGAACTGAACATTAAAACAACAATGCCAAAAAATAGAACTCATACTTTAAACTTTGGATATACTAAATGGATTCAAAGGAAAATGAAAATCTCTAATAAAAAATATTAATTAATCAAATTTAATGGTGGAATCAACTTACTAAAATTTGAGGAAATCAAAGTAAGATTCCCGCACAATCAGAAATTGGTGAACTCTATCAATTCAATAATTATGATTACCTCAATGAAATTAATAAATTTAAAATATAGCTAGCTAGTAAAAAAAATTATTTTCAACTATTCACATGAAACGAGAGAGTAGAAAATCATAGTTAGGAACACAAACCACAGGTGCACTAAATAAATCATTAACGTAATTATATAAAAAATTCAAATTAATTTAAATCTTAACAAATACTTTCATGGTTTATTTAGTAACTTAGGGAGGAACATAGAATCCACAAAACAATAATAAGCAAGTAGTTAACAGTTAACATTTAACAATTAGCAAGTATCTTCACAATTCATGTATTGCTACTGAAAAATACATATCACATAACAAAAGACATTTAACAAAGAACACATATACGCAATACAAGCTAAAGGCTGACACTTGACTGAAAGATGACTAACACAAAACTCACTCGATCTGATTAGACAAATTTGACTCTGATACCACTAATTTGACACTCTAAACCCAAAAATAATTATGTCATATTTTTATAAAAATTTGCAGTGGATAAATAAAATATCTTTCAAAGGAAAATAAATTTTTATGAGTTATTATCAAGTATCTTCACAATTCATGTATTGCTACTGAAAATTACATATCACATAACTAAAGACATTTAACAAAGAACACATATACGCAATACAAGCTAAAGGCTGACACTTGATTGAAAGATGACTAACACAAAACTCACTCGATCTGATTAGACAAATTTGACTCTGATACCACTAATGTGACACTCTAAACCCAAAAATAATTATGTCATATTTTTATAAAAATTTGCAGTGGATAAATAAAATATCTTTCAAAGGAAAATAAATTTTTATGAGTTATTATCAAGTATCTTCATAATTCATGTATTGCTACTGAAAATTACATACATAACAAAAGACATTTAACAAAGAACACATATACGCAATACAAGTTAAAGGCTGACACTTGATTGAAAGACGACTAACACAAAACTCACTCGGTCTAATTGGAGGAATCTGACTATGATACCACTAATGTGACACTCTAAACCCGAAAATAATTGTACAATAATTTATATAATATTTTTATAAAAATTTGCAGTGGATAAATAAAATCTCTTTCAAAGGAAAATAAACTTCTATGAGTTATTTAGGATATTACATTTCTCAAAATACAAATGGAACACTTTAAAGTTTTTTTCTTCCATAAAACAGTGCAATCTCCATAAACTTGACTTAACTATAATTTTTTAATTTAAAAAAAAAAACTTACTAGTACTTATAAGATTTTCATACAAAAAGTCGTTTTTAATTAAATGAGTAAAATACAATTTGTAACACTTATTCTCCGTATCATCTATTAGAGCAGTACTTCTCTCATACTTGAACTTCAAGACTCATTAACCTATAATAACTGCGATTTCGCAAACGCAAGGCCAAATCAACAAAACACAAATAACAAATGAGGTGAGTTTCGAAGTTATTTTAATAGTATAATATAAATAAGAAGAATAAACAAATAATCATAATAGACCGTTTCATAACACATCGTGATATATCAAAATATTCAAGGAAATAATACCATATTATATCATCAAAGTCACTCAAGTAAAATCATTATCTCAATAAAATATGCATCAAATCATCTTAGAGAAACTATTATTACTTTTGAAATACATTAATAATAAGAAAATGCAATGTTATGCATGAGCTTAGACTATACTTCTTCACAACTTGGTATCATTCTAACTATGAAGTACTTGGTTAGAAGGCTTGATACTATGCCACCACGCGAGTGGACAGATAATTCAAATTGGCTTTGTCCTCCTAGATCCTCTCAACTCAATCTAAGACACATATACACGACAATCGAAGTAAACTTATGTTGCATGGTAGCTCCCGGCATTTGGAGGGCTACCACCAAGTCACATAGAAATTCTCCACCTGAATATCTCTAAAGTCTAACAATTTTTCCTTAAGGTTCAACAGTAGATTGCCACAATCAAACTCATTCAGTTGTACTTCTTCAACATCACTAGGCAAAGAAATAACATCTAGTTTCTCCCTTCGTTGACCTATGATATTTCATTAAGACCATCATCTCAAATAAAAGTTGGAATCACCATTATTTCATCAACTATGGGGTTACTTCAATATTCTCATCACACAATTAAAACATCATTATCATTAATCATACATCATCATCACATAAACTCATCAACTTTCATATTTGTACATTAATTAATTTATCCCTCAAAGGGCTATTCTCGTACGCAGCGAGTCCTGGATGAATTGTTAGAAAATACGATTTTCATGTTCATATCACAATATATTATACTCAAGATTTCATACGATCTCTCACTCCTTACCTTATTTGGACGCTTTCACACATGAATACGAGTCCACAAGAAAAAAAACATTTGTTCTTTGACTCTTTGTCCTTTAATCAATCTAACTCGACAGTTTTATGGGTAAACGTCAAAAATAAATTATGAGAACATAATCTAGAAGGTCAATTTCGAAATTGAGCCAAGTAAACTTACCCTTAATCGGAAAATAATCAATGGATAATATAGCCACTTCACACACGGTCATTTAGGCATTGATTTTACTCAAGTCAGATTTACGTTGAAGAAGAACGATGCAAAATAACGAATTCTATTAACGGATAAGTCGAGTATTTTAGAGAGAAATTGAGATGGTTAAAAATCAGAGAAAATGTGTTTAATTGACTAACTAAATGAATGAAACAACATACTTAAATTTGATTGAAAACGGAGAAAGTTTTATGGAACAATTATCGATCATTGGTGTCAAACAATAGCCTTACTTTCTTACTTTCTGTTACTCCTTCGTTTTTTTTTATTAAAAAAAATTAGAGATTTAAATCCCTTCACACACATGGACCAAGCCCATTGACCTCATATTTATTTTATATTTTACTATTATTATTTTTATTTTACTAAAACAAAATTAATAATTATTGAATCTCATTTTTAATACTCCTTCAAACATCATTTAATTTTTAAAACGTTACTAATATTTCAGAACTAATATACGATAAACTAAGGTAACGAAAATAACTAACCTTTAAAAAAAATACATATAACTAATAACTGAAACTCTTATATTCAAAATAATCTCTATAATAATAATTATTTTTCAAAATACTCACATTAAAATACTACCATCATTAGAGAATAGTCAAAATTATAAACTAAACAAAGATAACATCAATATTTTATATTAATTACTAAATTATAATAAATATATATAAAATTACAATGTCATAACAAGAATATAAAAATAAAGAAAATCAAACACAACATTACTACTATCCCAAGATAATTATTTGTAAAATAAATAATTAAAATAAGATATATTTCAAAATAATTAATTGCGCATTTAACATTAGTCAAACACACAAGAAAATATCACATTAATTACGAACACACATGTGCTAATATCTAATCTTGTATGTATTTAATTGTATGAACATGTAAAATCGCCTAAATTTAAATAAAAAAAAAATATGTACGCTAAAATTCTATTATTTTTAGAAAAGTATATAAAATACAATATTTGTTATTTATATCACTTATTTAGTCAAATACACATAAAGAAAATTCCTAATAAAATTAATCAACATATTGATACAATTCTCTTAAGGTAACATAACACAATAAATCAATCACAATATTGTAACACCCCGCCATTACCATTACCGCCTCCACACAGTCCCACTACCAACTGAGCCAACAGCTCAATTTCAAAAAAATGTTAAAAGCTCAATTTCATTAGTAATAAAAAAATCGTATCTCATGGTTAGTATGATTATTTTAATACCTAATAAAATATTACTATATATGATTCATATGATAAACTATAACATCATAAATTAATTTGTAAAATATATAACTCTACAAGTGTAAAGTTTCATTAGGTTGAAGCACATACCATTGAAATAATGCATTCACACGTTTATAAATATAAATAGTAAGTACTTATCTCTTGTATATATCCACCTTTGCCTTTTAAGAAAAAAAAAAACTATAAGTACTACATAAAAATGAATAAGAACAATATCAAATATTTTATAGTTACAAGAGAAGCATATAATAGAACTTTATTGTATTTTAACTTCAATTTTTGCTATTGGAGGTCACTCTTATGCTTTTATCTCTGAATAAATCTAACGTAATTGAAAAAAGTAAAAAAAAAAAAAAAAATCTATAAAATGCTGTTGAAAGCAAATAATAATTGGTCTTACAACAACACACATATCATCAGTTGCAAAAAAACAAAAAAGTTCAAAATAATATGAAATAATATGAAATGCATATTTTTTATTTCAACTGTTGTAAAGTAATTGTATTTTGAAGGAAATATTTTAATTGACCAATAACATTTAATTGAAGGGAGATATTTATGGAACTTAATTTAATATATTTGTGAATTTATTAAGTACATTTTTCACCTGTCAAAAAATTAAATACTTTTTCAAAAAATTTGTTAGATGCCTTTTTAGTATTTTAGTTTTTGGTATATAATTTATTTCTAGATCTATTTAATTTGAAAGAAAAAAAAATGCAATTTTCTTTAATAATAAGTGTTTGTAACAAAAGCATGAATATTCATTATTAGAGAAACATTAAATATTTTATTTGTGTAAAACTTCAGGATAATTGTTTATATTGTAGATCATTATAAAGCAGAGTAGAAAATCTATGAAGTCCTCTTGGTGACCACAAAAACAGAGTTCAGTTTATTTCCTCTAGCTATCAGAAAATGAATACCCAGTATTTTACTTTTCCTTATGTGTTAATAACTTTGCTATTGTTACCCCTAGCATCATCAAAGAACTCATATAACCCAAAACAGATTCCAGCTATTTATGTTTTTGGTGATTCCCTTGTTGATAGTGGCAACAACAACTATCTACCACTCAATTCAAATGCAAAATTTCTTCCTTATGGTATAGACTTTGGTGGCAAACCAACTGGTCGATACACTAATGGAAAAACAGTAGTTGATTACTTGGGTAAGAAAAACAAAATCCAGATTCACAATTTTGCTAATTTTTCTTCTCACCCTTCTCTGGTTTCATAAACTCATACTTCATTTTAAAATTGTTTTCACAAATTAATTAATTCATGTCTATGTAGCATCAGACCAGTGAGTCTGGTGTCTAGTGTCTGTTGATGTATGCCATCATCAATGTTTCAAAGGTTGTTACTTTCAATTATTTTTATTTTCTTAAATTATTAATGGTGTTGCCATATTGATTCATGTAACTGACATTTCATTGGTTACTGTTTAGGCAGCTATACATCTAGGACTACCCTTTGCCCCTCCCTATTTGGGTCTTTCGAAGAATCAAAGAAACAAAATCACCACAGGAATAAATTTTGCATCTGCTGGATCTGGCATTCTTCCGGAAACAAACAATGTAAATTTCATG
The DNA here is from genome assembly GCF_000331145.2 of Cicer arietinum. NCBI lineage: Eukaryota > Viridiplantae > Streptophyta > Magnoliopsida > Fabales > Fabaceae > Cicer > Cicer arietinum. Next base: position 13,973,939 of record NC_021161.2, on the reverse strand, counting down.
GCTACATTTTGAAATTCATCAGCTTTTCTATGCTTTTAATCGAAGATTTCTTATCTTTTGATGCCATGTAATTGTAATTTTTTGCTCGTTGCAGAAAACTTTGACTCTTGACAAACAGATAAAGTTATTCAGAAGGGTAATTAAGAATAATTTGCCATATATTTTTAATGAACAAGATGAATTAAAGAGGCATTTATCTGAATCCTTGTTTATTGTCTCTACTGGGGTTAATGACAACTTCCATAATGGAACCTTTTGTGGCTCTAGTAATTTTGCTTCTTATTTGCTCAAAGAATTTTCCCTACGCTTGCAGGTATGTGACATATTCAATTGGTTGTTAATTTGTTATTTTTTGCTCTATAGTTGTTGATGTTTCTCTTGATCAATTGCTCACTCAACAAATGAATTGAAGCTGGTGAAGTTTTCTTGTAAAGTAGAAAAGAATGAAAATTGCATAATTGTATAAAAAACCAAGAAAATGCTAGATGAACACACACATAATTGTTAACCCAGTTCCGATTTAAACTCTTATATATGGGGGGCTGAATCCGATTTAAAAAGAGCACTGATATGGGATAGAAGTTTACAAGCTTTCTTTCTCTTTGCCTTTCGCTTATACAATTTTGTTTTCAACTCTTGCATTAAATCAGAACTAACTATGCCTTATATAACAAGTCTCAGTTAAATTAGAGAGTAATAGGAAGAGAGTTACAACTAACTTATAACTAATTGCAACAACTAGATGTCAATTTGGTTATTTCACATGTAGTTAGCATTAGATGAGCTCTAAATTCTTCAATTTGAGTACCACTTATCAACAAATCTCTACCTTGGTACCAAATGAGAAACTTCAGTATGTGATCCTCCAAATCAGATCCTTTTAGTTATCTAACTCAGTTATCAGAATTCATTCTAAGAAAATAGGTGCATACAACTGCCAATCTTGTTGACATATTTACAAAAACTATCACACTAAGCAAATTCAGACATTGATCTTACCGTTTCCAATGACATCTCTGATGAAATGAACTCTAACATCTATGTGTTTGGTTCTTTCATGATACATTTGATTTTTTTTTTCAAATGAATGACACTTTGACTATCACAATTTATGCAAACTCAATCTTGTATAACTCTCAGTTCAATGACCAATCCTTATAACCAAATCCCTTATTATACGACTTCAGCAAGAGCAACAGTTTCTGCTTCTATTGTTGATAATTCCACTATGTGTTGAAGCTTAGATTTCCAACTGACTTGTTGTTAAACACTTTGAATACATAATATGTGAGGGATCTTCTTCTATCTAAATTATCAGTATAATCAAAGTCAACAAATCCTTGGATGATTATGAGCTTTTGCAGTACACCAAACACAATCTTTGAGTTTCTTTTAAGTACCTTAGAATGCATTTGACAGCTTGCCAATGACTCATACCTGAGTTTTCCATTAATCTGCTTGTAACACTTACAACATGAGAAATGTTAGGTCTTAAGCATACCATAGCATACATGGTGCTTCCTATGGCACTAACATATGGTATGTTCATCATGTCTTCCATTCCCTTTGTCGTATTTGGTGACAAAGATGAAGAAATTTTGAAGTGAGCTGCAAGTCAAGACTGATAGCTTTTGGTTCACTCATATTGAACCTATTTGGGACTTTTCCAAGGTAGTTCTCATAGGAAATAATTAGTTTTCCTTGCTCTCTAATCCTGATGATTTCCATTCCTAGAATTTTATTGGTTGGCCCCAAGTCATTCATCTCAAATTCTTTCTTCAGCTGATTTTTCAACTAATCTATTTCTTTCATGCTTTTAGATGCTATTAACATGTCATTCACATATAACAGCAAGTAATTGTATGCAGTTGATGATATTTGTTTATAATACACACAATTATCAAAATTCCTTCTTGCACAATTTTGACTAAGCATGAATGAATCAAACCTCAAATACCATTGTCTTGGTGATTGCTTTAGTCCATAGTGTGATCTTTTTAGCAAGCAGACCCAATCTTCATTTCCTTGAGCCCTAAAGCCATCTGGTTATTGCATTATGATTGTTTCATTGAGATCACCATGGAGAAAGGTTGTTTTGACATCCATCTAATCTAACTCTATGGCAAAATGTGCTACTATGGCTTTGATTATTCTTATTGATGCATGTTTGACTACAAGGGAGACAATCTCATTGTAGTCCACCCTTTCCTTTTGAATGAATCCCTTTGCTACTAGTCTAGCTTTGAACCTTGGTAGTTCAACTCATGAAATTCCCTCATTCCTTTCAAAGATCCACTTGTTGCCTACAATTATGGAGTTGATAGGCTTAGGTATGAGAGCCCGAATGTTGCTCTTCTCAAGTGAGTTCAGCTCCTCAGTCTTAGTTATAAGTCATTTGTCTTTATCTTGACATATGTTTGCTTCATTGTAGTTTCTAGGATCTTCATGTATGATTTCTTCTACATCATGTAATGCACAACTGACCATATTTGCAAACTGACCATATTTACATAACCATATCTTTCAAGGGGTTTTGATGCTCTTCTTTCTTTGTCCCTTATGAGATTATAGTCATCTAGTTTATATCCTGTTTGGTTATCATGGTATGAAAAAAATATCATTTTCAGTTGAGTTAGTATCAACTTTGTCTTGTTGAGCATGTTGTTGTTCTTTCACTTTTTTTGTAACTTGCTCCACCTCAGGATCAAATTTCTCATCTTCATGTTGAAATGAGCTTTTACTATTAGACTTGGTTAGCGACTTATACAAGTCAGACTCATGAAACTTTACATCTCTGCTGATGATATATTTCTTGTTTTCAGGACACCATATCCTATAGCCTTTGACACCACTTGGATATCCAACAAAATACCATTTCTTGGCTCTAGGAACTAACTTTCCTTAGTTTACATGATAGTATGCAGCACACCCAAATACTTTTAGGTGATTTTAATTGGCAGCTTGTCTTGTCAATGTTTCTTGAGGGATTTTGAGCTCAATGGCAGTTGAATGGCTCAAGTTTATCAAATAGCAAGTTGTATGGACAACTTATCCCCAAAAATTTGCAAGTATACCTGCATTTCATAGAATACGTGTCATTCTTTCAAGTAAGGAATTATCCATCCTTTCAATCAACCCATATTTTTGTGGTGTGTTTCTTACAGTCTTGTGTTTTTTCACACCATGAGTTTTGCAATAACTAGTGAACTCCTCACAACAAAATTCAATACTATTGTTTGTCCTTAAATTTTTAACCTTTTGGTCGGTCCTTAAATTTTTAACCCTTTTGTCAATCCTATTCTCAACCATAGACTTCCAATCTTTAAAGGTTTTGAATGCCTCATCTTTGCTTTTCAACATGTAAATCCATACTTTTCTACTATAATCATCAAGAAAAGTAATGAAATATTTGATACCTCTATGTGAAGCAATTTTGGTTGGATCCCATATATCAGTGGGAACTTATTCTAGAATACCTTTTGAGCAATGATTCCCTATAGAGAACTTGACTTTATGCATCTTTTCATACTCACAATGCTCACAAAATTCAAGATCACAAATCTTGTCAACACCCAACATGCCTTGTCTGCCTAGGATATGCATTCCTCTTAGACTTAAATGTCCATTCCTTTGATGCCACAAGCTAGTTTTGCTTAATGATTGGACTTTCATAGTTGTCATTCTTGTAACTGCTTGACCATTGAGAAGATAGATACCATGATCCCTTTTTCCTTTCATGATTACCAATGATCCTTTTATCACTTTCAGAATACCTTTCTCTATCTTGTAAGAGCAACCAACACTCTTAGAGAAATTAGGTTCCTTTTCAGCTCTGGAACATGTTTGACATTTGATAAAATCTTCATAGTCCCATCTTCTAGTTTCAGTTTGATTGAGCCAATCCCAACTACCTTGCTGGTTGATTTGTTACCCATTATCACCTTGCCTCTATCAATTTCTCTGTAATCAAGGAACCAATCCCTATTTGAGGTTATGTGAAATGAACACCTTGAATCAAGTACACATTCATCCTCCACGATTTCAGTTGCATTTGCCATAAGAACTTCTATGTTGTCATATCCTTCAGAGGCTATTGAAGTGTTTCGATAGTCATCATCACTATTTGATCCTTTCTTTTCGTTTCAATTTGGGCACTCTTTCTTGAAATTCCCCTCTTTCTTGCATATGAAGCACTTCATTTTTTACTTGTCTATGTCTTTATTCTTCAATTTACTCTTTTGTTTCTGATTCTTCTTTCCTACTTTGATTTTGACAAATAACCCATCACCACTGCTTTATTATTTCCAATTTGATTTCATTTTTAATTCTTTCGAGATTGGTGCATATTGCCTTTCTTCTAAAGACAATGAATTTCTACCATAAATGAGTGTATTACATAAATTTTCAAGGGAGCTTGGTAATAAATTTATCAATAGTATGGTCTGATCCCCATCATCCAAATTTACTTCAATATTTTCAAGATCTAAAATGATCTTATTAATTCATCCATATGATCTTCAATTGACCTTCCAGATTACATCTTGAAATTATATTGCTTTTGTTTTATGTATAAATGATTTGCTAATGATTTTGTCATGTATAAAGATTCCAATTGGAGGCAAATACCTATTGTTGAGGTCTCCTTTGACACTTCCCTTAGAACCTTGTCTCCAAGACTCAAGATTAGAGCACTATGAGTCTTGTTCATGATATTCTTCTATGAGTGGATGCCATGTTCTTTTCTCCTGCCAATGCTTCTTCCAAGCCCTAATGAACTAACAAAGCTTTCTTCTTGAGACGCCATAACCCAAAATCATTCATCCCATCAAATTTCTCCAATACATACTTTGTTGAGGCCATCTTCTCCCTTAATCAAAAAAACCAGGAGCTCTGATGCCAGTTGTTGTTTCTCTTGATCAATTGCTTATCCAACAAATGAGTTGAAGTTGATGAAGCTTTCTTGTAAAACAAAAAAGAATGAAAATTGCATAATTGTATAAAAAAACAAGTAAAATGCTAGATGAACACACACATAATTGTTAACCTAGTTCAGAGTTAAAATTCTACATTTGGGGATTAAATCCGACTTGAAAAGATCACTAATATGGGATAAAAGTTTACAGCCTTTCTTTGTCTTTGCCTTTCTCTTGCACAATTCTATTTTCAATTCTTGCATTACATCATAACTAACTAGGTCTTATGTACACAAGTCATTTACATTAGAGAGTAATAGGAAGACAATTACAACTAACTTATAACTAACTGCAACATCTAGAAGTCAATTTGCTTGTTTTGCACGCAACCAACATTAGATAAATTCAAAAGTCGATCGTCATTGATTTTTTCAGGGACTAAATCCAAATAAAAAAAACGTACAGAGACTAAAATAAAAAAGTGGTATATTTGCAGGGACCAAAGACATAACTTTTTTTTTATAATATTTAATAGTTAATGTATCTTAATTTTAATAAGAGTTAACTAAAAGAAATTTTCAAAAAACTGTAGCTTCTATACAATCATTTTAACAAAAAAGCATATAACTTATAAGTGGATAAATTTTGATTTGGTAAAGTTTAATTTAATTGACACTGATATTATAAAAAAATTTACTTTATCAACACATTACAATTAAAATAACAATATAAAATATTTTTACGTTGTTTGTTTGTGTATACCAATTAAGTCTTTATTTATAAAGTAGTTTATAAATTAAAAAAAAATGTTGGGCCAAAGCACCTTTAAATTGGGGCAATGGGGGATCTATTCAATATTCATATTGATATGGGGATCTTGCCCCCACAAAGGAAATTTTTTTAAAGACAGATGTCTAGTAATTTTATTTTTTCCCTATAAAAAAAATATTTCTTACCTTTCTATAAAATAATTATTTTAAACAAAATAAATGTAGAAAAATTATAAGAGAGTAGTAGCAACTTTTATCATATATAGTTTTAATTGATAGTAGTTATATCTTGTTAATTTTATCAAACATTTAACACTAAAATACGTACAATTATATATTCTATTCCAAAAATATACTTACAATGATAAAATAGACTATCATATCTTAAAAAAGAAAAATAGCCCTGCATATAATAGATTATTTTTAGGTGTTATAGTGTCACAAAATTTTAATTTGTAAACACTAAAAATATTTTCTTTTATAAATATATTATAAATTATTTTCTAACCTCAATTGTGAAAAATTTCTGGATCCATATGAAGTTTCTTTCATTTGTTCAATTGGGGCATATGAAGTTTCTTTCATTTGGGGCATATGAAGTTTCAATTGGGGCATATGAAGTTTCTTTCATTTGTTCAATCACTTGTTTCTTGCAGAAAATTTACAGCCTAGGAGCTAGAAAGTTTTTTGTGATTAACATTCCAGCAGCAGGGTGCTTTCCAATGATAGCTGCCAAATCAAAACCAAGAGGAAAATGTAATATGAAGATAAACAGGGCAATTTTCTCTTACAACAATGGTTTAACTAATGTTCTCCGAAAGCTGCAGTCTCAGCTTATTGACTTTACCTTTATGCATTCAGATCTCTACCAGTTCCTTTTGGATCTTAGGGAAACCGGTTACAAATATGGTAAGAAGAATTTCGAATGGTTACTAAAACAGTTTTGTTTGCATTATTGGGACAAATGTTTTAAATTTCAAACCAAACATCGAATAAGCGAGACTTCTGAATTATATATGGTTCAACTGCTTAAAATCGGTAGAACCAAGGCGGTTCATGGTTCGGCGGTTGAACCATCCATTTTAAAATTATTTATTGACACACTTAACTGAATAACTGGTTATCTTTGCAGGGATAGTAGAAACATGGAAACCTTGCTGCCCAAATGATATATATGGTGATCTCAAATGCTATCCTTATAACGTTACTTGTCCAAACAGAAACACTCATCTATTCTTTGATGTCCATCCATCTCAAATTGCGAACCAAATATATGCAAGACGTTGCTTCATTGACAAGACAATATGCAAGACATGGAGCTTCAAAATACTTTAGTATCCTATTATAGTCCTCTAATTTTGTCCAACTTATTAAAAATAATTTAAAAAGTAATAATATCTATTTTTATTATAATATATCAAATTTTGTAATTTGTATCTTCATAATCATTAATACAAAAAAAGAAAATATATATATATAAAAGAGGAAATAAAAATAATATAGTTAAAAATCAAATTACAATAAGTATGTTCATTATATCTCATCAATTGACAATGTCAAATCTAATTACAGTTTTAAAACTAAATCTAATTACAGTTTTAAAACCAAATCAAATTACAAATTAAATATTAAGCCAAATCAAATTACAATTTAAAACAATAAACAAAGCCATTTTATGTTGCCTTGTCAGCTGCTACATGCCTTGTTTGTTTTCCTTTTGCTGCACTACTTTGCTTGTGCTCTAACTGTCTGCCTTATTTGATCTTTATGTTGTTGCACTGCTTTGAAGCACTATCAATGTGCCTGATTTGTAACTAAAAAAAAAACATAGTCTTATAAGTCAGAGAGATGATATGTAAGTAATGAAAGTCAATTATCTTTGCCCTTAGCTATGGTACACATTATATAGAGCAAAGAGACAAACTTTTGAGTTTAAAAAAAAAGTAAAAGACAAATTAAAGCTGCAAATAAAAAAAAAAGTTCAACAAATGAACAGATAAAAATAAACATAAGCTAAAACCATGCAACATCAGATGTGCATAAAAAAAAATGCAGATGATAAGCAAAAGAAAAGAAGCATCAAACAAGGAATTGGAAAGCTCAAACTCAAACAGAGGTACAAGCAAAGAAAGCAATTGGACAATTATAGAAAACTCTATATATAGAGTCTTGTTTTTCAGAAAGGAGAAGAGTTTTTTTCAAAACAGAAGTAAATAAAAAGATATTTTTTTTTGTAGAAAATGAGAGATTCTAAAATAAAAAGAAGTTGAACAGAGAAGAAACAACAATCTAAATCCATCTTCAAAATCATATATTTCAAAACTAAAAGAAAAATAGAAAACAAGAGACAAATGACATTACCGTTATTCTAACTTCCACCGGTAACTGCCGTCAACCACCATCATTCGTTACACCCCACCGCCTTCTTCTTTGCCACTATACACAAATGTGTGTCTCTCAAGTTAGTCTTTCTTCTTTATCTCTTTTAATATAGTGTTTCATTTGTTTTGTTGTTTGTTTGGTGAAGCTTTGGTTTCATGCTCAATGATGTTTTTTTTCATTTGCTTTGCTGCCTTTTATTTAAATATGAGGATATTATTAAAAATTTCAAATGATATGTTGGAAGTTGGAACTTATCATGAAAAGATGAAGCACGTAAATATCCAAGGATCCAGTACATAGCCAGCTCGATTGCATTTTCTTTTGTTCAGTTTGCACAGGAATGAATAAGCATGACACAACGTGTTTTTTACTTTGCATTAAATCCTTAATTTTTTATTTTTTGTTATCTTTAATTTTTATTTTTGTTTGTTTACAAAAAACCAAACTCTTGCCAAAATTAAAATAAAATAAATCTTGTTTTAAGTTATTATGACATGAGTTACGATAACTTGATAGTACTCAATTTTTATTTTTTATTTTTAATACATTAATAATCACTAAAATTTAACTAGATGTGACATCTTTTTTTATTTTTGAGTTATTATGACACAAGTTGCGACAACTTGGTGGTTCTAAATCTCAAATTCATAGATAAATTAATAAATTAAAACTCGTAAACACATCAATGAATAAAAATTATTATTAAAGGTTAACTAAAAATAATATCTTTTAATCCATGAGTAGCAGAATACAATTTATACAACTTGATAATTGTTAAAACTTATTTTTGTAAATAAATAAATATAAATTTAACTTTTTAAATTTGATGTGACTTTTTTTAATCTTTGAGTTGTTAAAACACAAGTTGTACTACTTGGTGATTTGGAAACTCAATAATAATAAAATAGTTTTTTTAAGAGGATTAAATTAGATGTTACATCTTCTTTACTCCTTGAGTCTTGAGACACAATTTGTACAACTTGATCGTCATAAAACTCATATTTTAAAATATTTATTCAAATCAAAATCCTTTTTTTTTTCTTGTTTTGTCAAAACATTTTTTATCCCAAAACAAAATTTCTTTAAAACACATTCAACACATCCGTAATTTTTTTAACTAAAACTACGTAGCTTTGATTTCTCCATCGAACCAGGAGATACGTAGGAGGAAGATCACATTTTTGTCAAGCACATTGATAAAAATTTCTTTTGTTGTCCTTTATTTGTTAAGCACACATTTACTACAAAATAATCATTAAAAAAATATATAATAATCATTTTTATACATATTTAATAATAAGGAGAAATAAATGTACTTAAGTTAATATTAATCTTGCAAAATTAATCATAGGTAACCGTTGTTTTAATGGATGTCGTAGGGTGCTACTACCTCCCCTATGCTTAATCGGACTCCCGAACTCAAAATTTGGTTTCAAATACCTTTTCTTTTTCTTCTATTTTTAAAGGTTTCCCAATACTTTCTCTATTTTAAAATAATTTTTGGTGGCGACTCCATTGAATTCGAGAAACACTCGAAAGTTTAGGCCGTGACAGCTGGCGACTCCACTGGAGATATTTTGGAGAGTCAATCCTAACAAATTAATTGGGCATAATTTTTAACTTGTTCTATATTTGTTTGTTTTTCATTTTTCTTTTATTTTATGTATTTATTATTTCTTAATAAGTATTAGTTGACATTATAATATTTTTTTAAGCTTGTAGATCATTTTTATTTATTTATTTATTTATTTATTATGAATATATGTTTTATTATCATGATGGAGTTATTGAATCATACTTTTTCCCCACCCTACACATTTACTAAGACACACACTTATGAGTGAAACCTTATACATGAGTTTGAACAAAACTTAAGTTTAGTTTCGAGGTTGTGTAGTGGTAGCCTTCTGGATGTACATCCTGTTTGGTTAGCATGGAAATCTCACTTAGAATTTGATCTTGTTGAGGGTATTGTCACTCAAAATAGTTTACCTATTGTTGTTGACTCATAGGATTAGTAGCTCTAGAAACCGTGTTTAGAACTATAGAGTCACCCTTATGAGAGTTTCACTACATAAGACAATAGACCATTCATCATAATAATATCCATATAAGCAAAAAACACCTCATACATTCATTCAAAATGTTATATATTCACAATAGTCATTCTACATAATTGCACTCATATCTCATGACATTGTTTCTTTTGAAAAATGAATTGGCATTTTGCATCAATTTTTAGGATTGTTGGGGAATCATAAGAACCTTAGTCACGTGTTAAATTAAAGTGGACAATGGGATCGGAAAAAAGAAAAACTTTACTTTTAAAGTTCAAGCAACCTGATTTGAAAAGTTTAAGAGACATCAGCAATCAAATGAAAACTATACAACGTGAGAGTTTCTTTCGCAAATATGGGAAGATCCTAAATCTCTTGGCAGTGAATGTGAAAACAGGGGCCCTCACGACATTGGCTTAATATTTCGACCCTCTCTTAAGATGTCCATTCATGGTTTTTCAAGAAAATATCTAGAGCAAAAGTGTTAGGATTTAGCCGTTAAAAAAGAATGGAGTTTTTTTATAGATTTTTTGGCTCCGATTATCTATGGTATTGTTTTATTCCCAAACCTTGATAATTTTGTAGATTTTTCTACCATCAATGTCTTCTTAGTTTTTAACAAACATAAAAAAAATCTAGTTCCCGCGATTCTTGGTGATGTATACTACTCTCTGCATATGCGACATGAGAAGAAAGGGAGAACAATTTTGTGTTGTGTTCTAGTGTTGTACACCTGGTTCACATCTCATATGTTTTAGAAAGGGTATAATGTTGGAATTAAAAATAATCGTGAATGAGCTCAAAGTATAGCTATCCTTACTAGGGACACAATTTCATGGTATCATAGAGAACAAAGGGTGAAGGAAGTAATATGCTAATGCGTCGATTTCCCAAATGTACCTCTCATGGGAACCAAATGATGTATTAATTACAACCCGACGGTAGCTTTGAGACAGCTTGGCTACCCTATATTGGAAAAACCAGATGATAAGTCGTTGGAAGCATTTGTTTTGCACAATACGGGTATAGTAGACTCACCAATGTTTCGAAGGATAAGTCGATCTTGGGAAATGATCATTAGAAAAGGAAAAATACTCGGATGCAGAAGTTGCAGCACAAAATAACCCTATCAACAATGGGTAAAGAACAGAGTCCAAGAAATCAAGTTGCCTTTCCACATTACACCCTGAAGTGATCAGGAAATACCTGAACCTACCCTTGTTGCCAATGACGAAATAGAAGAACTCAAAGCATCATTGTCCAAATCTGAATAGGAGAAAAAAGAGCTATAATTGAAGTTAGAAAAAGTCTCCTAAAAGAATGAGAACTTACGATCATAAAACACATGTAAGAGTCAGTTTATTGAAAGAAGCAACAAGAGGCTGATAATTGAAAAAGAAAATAAACTTGATATACAATATTGTTTGAGAGGTGCAAATGAAGAGTTAGATGTGAGAAAGCAAGAAAAGAATGCAGCTATCGAAGAGGTCTATATGTGAAAGAAGTTGTGGACAAAATCAACAAGCTATGAGAAGAACATAAAAAATGAGTTTGAAGATTTAAAGAAACAACTGAAAGAAATGGTAGCTGAGTATGAGAGTCAAGTAAGGAATGAGAGGCAACACAAAGAAGAAATTGAAGAATTACTTTCAAAACATCAAGACGCACTAAGAACAGAAATGGAGAATTCTAGTAAGTTGAAAAATTACATTTATTACCAAGAAAAGATCTATAGTGACCTAAAGGACGAAACCATATATTGGGAGGATCGTTTTATGATGTTGCTAGGTCAATTGAAGAATCAAGAGATCTATAAAGAGTTGGAAGATAAAGGAAGAAATTGGAAAGACTGGTTTTCAAAATTGGCAATGCTAGCTAATCAAGCAATCATAAAATTTTTAAAGCATCTAAGAGAGATTGATGCGGTAATACATCCGTTGAATACTCAAGTCAAAATCTACACGTTCGTTGAATATTGCAAAAAATTGGTAGAAGAATTGGAGGAGAAGATTGATTGTCCTATTAAAAGAGAAGATTGAAATCCCATAGTCAATGTAGTTTTTAATTTAAATGTGATGTACTCTTTTTCTCATCAATGAAGGATTTGCTATTTCGATTTCCGATCCCCATATTTTCTTCACTAATAATTCGTTCTTGTTAAAAATAACATAAGGCTTATGATTCTCCAACATCCAACTATCATAATTAACTAATTGATTTCATCTTCATTCATATTTTAATGCATACTCATAGAAATTTTATTTATTTAAAAAAATAGAAGAAAAAAAATCAATAAAACTATTTATCGGACACCTTTATCGGACTCGCGCAAACTCCAAGATCATGGATGAACTCAAGAAAAACCAAGAAGTAATGAGAGCGGATGTTAACCAATTGAAGGACAAGGTCGGTCAAATTCTAGAAGCTATACAAGATTTGTCAAGGAAGGAGAATACAGATGGGAATCCTACAACTGCAAATGAAGAACACCAAACCCTCATTCTCACCCACCGGGTTTTACCCCGACTAACCAACAGTTTCGCATAGCAGCTATGCAATTTCCTATATACGGTATCCCACTTGGTTATACTCCGCCTGTAGTCATCAACTCCATGGACAATAACCAAAACCACTGAGCTATCAACCTTCAAAACCTAAACCAATCACAAATCCCATCTTATTTGGACTAAGTACCACCCGAAAAGACTATACCCTTAGAAAATATTCCATATAGTGCACCCCAAGTACCCCATTTTGATGCTAACGAAAATTGGCAACAAACTCACATTGGGGATGATACACAATCGAAAGAGAAATTCCATATTTAGAAGAGTGAATAAAAGCAATTGAGGGGTATAATGTCTATGGTCTCGAAGCTTTTGATATGTATTTGGTTCTCGATGTGACTATCCCTCCAAAATTCAAGGTTCCTGAGTTTGAAAAATACAAAGGCGCCACTTGTCTTAAAATCATCTGACTATGTATTGCGGAAAAATGGCTTTTCATGCTCATAACGACAAACTTCTCATTCACTTTTTCCAAGACAGTTTGAGTGGGGCCTCGTTAAGTTGGTATATGCATCTTGAGCGAAATTGAATTCATTAGTGGAAAGATTTGGTTGATGCCCTCTTGAGGCAATACAGATACAAAATTAACATGGCCTCTAATAGGATGCAATTGTAAAATTCATTGAAAAATGACAACGAAACTTTCAAAGAATACGCACAACGATGGAGAAAAGTGGCATCACAAGTAGAACCTCTTTTATCTGAAAGAGAAATAGTTGGTATGTTTATGGATAATCTTCAATCGCCTTTTTATGATAAAATGATTGGGAGTATGTCATCAAACTTTTTTGATCTGGTCATGATAGGAGAAATGATAGAAAATGAGATGAGGAGTGGCAAGATTGTATGTGCACCAAGTGGCATGAAGAGACCCTAGACAACATTCACAAAAAAGAAAGAAGGGGATGCTAACGTTGTAATGGCAAATCCTATGGTCTCTTATTCTCCAGCTATGAATTCTTATCGACCTTCAAATTTTTAGCCCCCAATGCCCCAAATTCCCTACTTTCCCTATCCATATGTGACTGCGACTTCATAAGCTCCATACCCCCAATATCACCTTTAAAAGCCACCTTTTTACCAACAACCTATGGTCCAACCACCACCTGTCACGTTTTCCCAACAAAACCAACGGAACCTGTAACACCCCGTTTTTCAAAGCGAGGGTATATTTTTTTTTTTCAAAAGGAATTAAAATAAAACAGAGAATTAAATCTAGAAATGCCTTTGGATAAATAATTGAGTCATTAAAATTTACAAGCAGCGGAAAAAGTTTCTCAAATACATACATCCAAAGTATTTAAACAACAACCAGAAGATACAAGGAACCCATTCAACTAAGGTGTCGTACTGACAATAATAGTAACAGTACAGTCTTCCGGTTAAAAATAAACGCAACCCCAAAAGAAAGACACTCGTTCCCTTTGTGACAACCTAGTCTGATCATTTTACAAAACAACTAAACACCTTGAGTGATCTCCACGCGCCCCGTGAGATCCTCCTAACGTAGCTGCAGTCAAGCGTTCCCATCTCCATTCCCGTCCGTAGGGCACGAACCGGTAGGACCGTCCTGACTCTCATCTGAGGGCAAAGCCCAGATTTCCACAATAATTGTAAAGGGTCACCAACCAAAAAAATAACAGTTAACACATAGCAATTAAGATTTTAAATGCTCAAAATAACCTTTCAACTAAGCATGCACCTTAAAAGGGTTTCCATATGCCAAACATGCATAAACAAGGTTGAGAAATGAAGTTTTTAACAAAACAACATTGTTGTATTCGAATACAGCATCTCTGTATTCGAATACAAGGCTGTTTCAGCATTCAGCAAAAAAAACAGCATGTCTGTATTCGAATACAACAGTCTGTATTCGACTACACAGCAAGTCAGTAGCAAAATGTATTCGAATACAGCAGTCTGTATTCGACTACACAGTAAGTCAGTGGCAAAAACAACATGTCTGTATTCGAATACAGCTTTCTGTATTCGAATACACATCAGACAGCAACAGGAAAACAGCAAAATTCAGCAAAAATCAGCTTTTTAAAGGGTTTCAAAACCAATCAACACTTACACACAAATCCGAACAATCACACTTAGCAATTTCCACACAATCACCACGACAAATTGGGTTTCGAAATAGTTTTACAATCCATCACACTTACACACAAAATCAAAACATCCACACTTGGCAATTATAACACAATCACCACGACAACATAAGTTTCGAAATGGTTTTGCAATCAGTCGCACTTACACACGATAATCAATACATAACACTTAGCAATTCCAACACAATTACCACGACAATTCCTATTCAAACCACTCAATCATAAACTTGATTCAAACACGACTCGTGTGCCAAGCACCCTAATGCAATGCGTATATGCCAAAATGCATGGACTCGGAATTCCAAACCAAAACCCTCCTCGAAGGGCCGTAAATCATAATTGTACCGCCTATCGCAGGCCAAAGTACCAATTACCGAGGTGCCACCTATCACGGGTCAGCACGATTTACTAAAATGCGTAAATCATAAACGTACCACCTATCACGGGTCAGTACAGTTTACCGAGGTGTCACCTATCACAGGTCAACACGATTTACTAAAAGAAAAAGCGGAAATCGTAAATGTACCACCTATCACGGGTCAGTACAGTTACCATGGTGTCACCTATCACGGGTCAACACGATTTACTAAAAGAAAAAGCGGAAATCGTAAATGTACCACCTATCACGGGTCAGTACAGTTACCATGGTGTCACCTATCACGGGTCAACACGATTTACTAAAAGAAAAAGCGGGAATCGTAAACGTACCGCCTATCACAGACCAGTACTGTTTACCGAGGTGCCACCTATCACGGGTCAGCACAATCCACCAAAAATGTAAATCGTAAATGTACCACCTATCACGGGTCAGTACAGTTACCATGGTGTCACCTATCACGGGTCAACACGATTTACTAAAAGAAAAAGCGGGAATCGTAAACGTACCGCCTATCACAGACCAGTACTGTTTACCGAGGTGCCACCTATCACGGGTCAGCACAATTCACCAAAAACGTAAATCGTAAACGTACCACCTATCACGGGTCAGTACAGTTTACCGAGGTGTCACCTATCACGGGTCAACACGATTTACTAAAATATAAATCGCAAACGTACAACCTATCACGGGTCCGTACAGTTTACCAAGGTGTCACCTATCACGGGTCGACACAATTTACCAAATGAAATGCATGAGCATACACAGACTCCATTCACAACAATCGTTAAGCAAATGCAGATATTAAAAGATTCCCCATTTTTAATACCCATTTAACTTAAACGACCTTCAAACAACATTAATTAAATAAGTCATTAAGAGATTCCCCGTTCTTAATACCGATTTAACTTAATGATTTTCAAAACAAAACGTTAAGCAAACAGTCATATTAAGAGATTCCCCATTCTTAATACTCATTTACCGAAACGATTTTCAAAAACGATAGTTAAGTAACCGAGACATTAAGAGATTCCCCATTCTCAACGCCCAGTTAACTTAAACATTTTCCTCAAATACACATTAAGTAAACCGAGGTATTAAAAGATTCCCCATTTTTAATACCCATTTACTTAAACGACTTTCAAACAACATTAATTAAATAAGTCATTAAGAGATTCCCCGTTCTTAATACCGATTTAACTTAATGATTTTCAAAACAAAACGTTAAGCAAACAGTCATATTAAGAGATTCCCCATTCTTAATATACTTTTGACTTAAACGATTTTCTCGCAAAACATTCAGTAAACGAGTCATTAAGAGATTCCCCATTCTTAATACTCATTTACCGAAACGACTTTCAAACAACATTAATTAAATAAGTCATTAAGAGATTCCCCGTTCTTAATACCGATTTAACTTAATGATTTTCAAAACAAAACGTTAAGCAAACAGTCATATTAAGAGATTCCCCATTCTTAATACTCATTTACCGAAACGACTTTCAAACAACATTAATTAAATAAGTCATTAAGAGATTCCCCGTTCTTAATACCGATTTAACTTAATGATTTTCAAAACAAAACGTTAAGCAAACAGTCATATTAAGAGATTCCCCATTCTTAATACTCATTTACCGAAACGACTTTCAAACAACATTAATTAAATAAGTCATTAAGAGATTCCCCGTTCTTAATACCGATTTAACTTAATGATTTTCAAAACAAAACGTTAAGCAAACAGTCATATTAAGAGATTCCGGAACGAAAAAGAAAGCAAAACCAAGAAGGAGAAGAAATGGGTTTTCGCGAGGCACGGGAGGAAGAAGATGGAAAATTGGAATTTTCTTTCCTTCCTTTTTCCTTTCTTTGTTTTTCCTTCCTTTCTATTTCCTTCTTTCCTTTATATAACCTTTTCTTTTCCTTTTCCTTCCTTCTAATTTCCTTTATTTCTATTCTCTCCAAGCAAACATATATATATATATATATATATTAAACATAACTTAACAAATATCTCAAAATATCTAGATATTTGTTAAATTACCATTTCACCGTAACGCATTAAATTCTCCGTAAAGGATTTACCGCACTTAATTTAAATTTATTTATCGACGAGTAATTCTAAATGGTGTCAAAATAAATTTTTGATCCTATAAACTCCAAAATATTATTAACTTTGGCTAAAAAGCCTCCGAGTCAAAATCCAAAATATATAAAATACATAAAGTGTACTTTAAAATTATGGGTCTTACAGAACCACAATCCAATCCAAATCACTACAAACCACCAGTTAACCGAGAAAAGAAGATAACTCGTTTTGACCCGATTCCTGTGACATACAGCCAATTGTTGCCTTACCTACTCCAGAATTAAATGATAGTCCTGATGCCAATGAAACCTTTGGAACCACCATTCCCAAAATGGTATAACTCAAACACCAAATGTGAATACCATGCATGAGCTGCGGGGCATTCCATCGAAGATTGTCAAATCCTAAAATCTAAAATGCAAAATGGCTTACCTTCAAGGAAGACGGTCCCAAAGTAGGGAATAATCCTTCGTTGGGTCACATAAATGTCGCTGTCAATCTCATTGAAGAAGAGATAGACCAATAAACAACAGATGATCATGTATCAACCATAGAGCCGTGCATGGAAAATAATATATCTTTTCCAAGACCATTAGAGATCCTCTATAGAAAATAGAATCCTAAGCCAACTCATAGTGGGAAAAATGCAGTAAGTGTTCAAGCACCAATCTCTTTTCCTTATGAAAATAACAAGGCGGTACCATGGAGTTATGAAGTCACATCCGATTTAGTCAATCATCAATCAGGTGATATCTTTAAACCTCAAGGTACTGATGTCATCAATATTTCAGGGATTGGTCGAGTATACACTCCTGAACAACTTAAGAAAAAGGAAGGTCATAGAGAGAAAGGGAAAAAGGTTGTGTATCATGCCATAAAAGGATCGCAAACTTGCCAAAAGACAGTGCTTGAAGAAGAAGCTAACGAATTTTTGAAGTTTATCAAGCAAAGTGAGTATAAGGTGGCATATCAACTAAATCAAACCCCTTCTAAGAAGAGCACTGATGAAAATTATTAAACTCTGAAGCGCATAGAAGAGCACTGATGAAAGTTTTAAACGAGGCTCATGTTACTCATGATATCACAGTCGACCAGTAGCGGGTTGAGTTTTAGTGATGTTGAATTACCAGCTGAGGGGATGGAGCATAATAAAGCACTACACATCTCTGTCAGGTGTCATGATCATATTCTTGCATGAGTGCTAGTTGATAACGGTTCATCGTTAAATGTCATGCCGAAATCAACACTTTCAAAACTTTTTGTTGATGGGGGTTGTTTGAAGCCGAGTACTATGGTGGTGAAAGCGTTTGATGGATTCAGAAGACAAGTTGTTGGTGAGATTGACCTGCCAATTCAAATCGGACCCCATAACTTTGGAATAACCTTCCAAGTGATGGATATTAAGCCGATGTACAATTGCCTTTTAGGGAGACCGTGGATTCATGCTGCTGGAGCAGTGACATCGACCCTCCATCAAAAGCTAAAGTTTATAGTAAACAATAAATTAGTGATAATATCTGTGAAAGAAGATATGATAATAAGTCATCTATCTTCTACGAGCTACATTGAAGACACGGAAGAAGCCATATAGACTTCCTTCCTAGCATTAGAAATCATCAATGCTGTCTTCATGGGTGAAGGATTTCGTTTAAAAGAACCAAAACTATCTACTGCATCATTGAAATCTATAAAATTCATGTTGGAAGGAGGAGATTTTGTTAAATTTGGAAAACTGATAGAAATACCCGAAAATAATGATAGGTACGGTTTGGGATATGTACCTACTAAAGCTGATAAAGAAAAAGCTATAAAAGAAAAAAGTTGTGACATTCACCAAACATTTCAACGCGCCGGAATAATATATGCTAATCATGTGGATGTTTTGGAAGAGGATCATGTTGATGATGACACCCTCAAATTGGTGTACCCTTGTCCTCCAAACACCAGTCTCGACAATTGGAAGATCATCGAGTTTCCCGTGTTTGTCAATTCATGTTCAAAGTAATTATGTATTTTAACTCCTTTTGCTCTGCCCAAGACTATAACAATAACTAATTAGGGCGCATGTATTTCAGTTATGTACTTATTATCAATACACGCACTAGAATAATATATGTTGATCATGTGGCTGTTTTGGAAGAGGATCATGTTGATGATGATACCCTCAAATTGGTATACCCTTGTCCTCCAAACACCAGTCTCAACAATTGGAAGATCATCGAGTTTCCCGTGTTATTTAATTCATGTTCAAAGTAATTACGTATTTTAACTCCTTTTGCTCTGCCCAAGGCTATAAGGATAACTAATTAGGGCGCATGTATTTCAATTCCATACTTATTATCAATAAATGCATTTTTGAATTCTCCAACTGTTTTTGTTTTTATTTTTCTTCTTCTTTGTTTGGCAATCTTTATTCATATTTTTTTTCCTTTTTCTTCTTAATTTAAACAATGAAGAGTCGAAAATGAATATGTTGAAAATAGCAGCGCTATAACCCCTTCTTGTAATTTTGAACGCCCAATTAATCACACTGATGAGGATTATGAAGATGATTGCGAGTCTCCCCCATAACTAGAAGGGTTAATTGAACAGAAAGCTAAGATAATCCAACCCTATCAAGAACTTGTTGAGGTGATCAATTTATGGACTAAACATGCTAAGAAATAAATTAAAATTGGTATGTCAATGAAAGAAAGTGAACGAGAAAAGTTGGTTAAACTTTTATTTGATTTGTGGTTGTCTTTACATGGTCATATCAGGATATGTATGAGCTAGATACTAACATAGTTGAACACAAGTTACCACTCAAGCCTGAATGTGCTCTAATTAAACAAAAAATTGAGGAGAATGAGGTCTGATATGTCACTTAAAATTAGAGAAGAGGTCAAGAAGCAATTTGATGCTGGTTTATTAGCAGTATCAAAATATCCTCAATGAGTTGCTAATATTGTCCCGGTTCCAAAATCTGATGGAAAAGTTCGAATGTGCGTTGATTATCGGGATTTAAATAAAGCTAGTCTTAAAGATGATTTTCCTTTGCCTCACATTGATGTCCTAGTAGATAGCACTGCTCAATATTCTCTTTTCTCCTTCATAGATGGTTTCTTAGGGTATAATCAAATCAAGATGGCTCCCGAAGATATTGAGAAAACTACATTCATCACAAATTGGAGGACTTTGTGTTATAAAGTGAAGCCATTTGGATTGAAGAATGTTAGGGCAACCTATCAAAGAGCAATGGTAACTTTGTTTCATGACATGATGCATAAGGAAATAGAGGTTTACGTGGACGATATGATTGCAAAATCTCAGATCGAAGAAGACCATGTTATTAACCTTCAAAAGTTGTTTGTGCGGCTAAGGAAGTTCAGACTCCATTTAAACCTTGCTAAATGCACTTTTGGTGTAAGACCAGGCAGATTACTTTGGTTTATCATTAGTAAAAAAGGGATAGAATTGGAACCAGATAAAGTAAGAGCAGTACAAGAAATGCCCACTCCACACACGGAAAAAGAAGTTTGTGGCTTTTTGGGTTGATTGAATTACATTGCCAGATTCATATTGCATCTCATTGCTACATGTGAGCCAATTTTTAAGTTGTTGCGCAAAGACCAAAAGGTGGAATGGAATGAGAATTGTCAAAAAGCTTTTGAAAATATTAAGTAGTACATGTCAAAACCTCCAATCTTAGTGCCTCTTGTTCTTGGGAAACCACTTATTATGTACCTGACAGTACTTGACGAGTCAATGGGTTGTGTACTTGGGCAGCATGACAAATCCGGTAAGAAAGAACATGTTATTTATTATTTTAGCAAAAAATCCACCAGCTGTGAAACAAGGTATTCACTGCTTGAACGAACATGTTGCACATTAACATGGGTTGCTCGTCGGTTGAGGCAATACATGTTATGTCATACAACTTGGTTGATGTCTAAAATGGACCCAATTAAATACATCTTTGAGAAACCTGGTCTTGCTGGAAGGATTGCCCGTTGGTAGATGTTATCATAATATGATTTGGTGTATGTTACACAAAAAGCTATCAAAGGAAGTGCCCTAGCAAAGTATTTGGCCCAACAACCTGTAGAAGATTATCAATCAATGTAGTGTGAATTGCCCGATGAAGGTATAATGACTCTATTTGAAGATATTGAATCATCTTATAAAGAAAAATGGACATTGGTGTTTGATGGTGCTTCTAATGCATTAGGGCATGGAACTGGAGCCATTTTGATTTCCCCAGATAACCAGTTCACTCCATTTACTGCTAGGTTGTGTTTTGACTGCACAAATAATATTTCCGAATAAGACACATGTGTTATGGGTATTAAAGCAGCTATTGAATCAAAGGTAAAAGTTCTTGAAGTATATGGAGACTCATTGTTGGTCATCCATCAGATAAAAGGAGAATGAGAAACGCGAGATTCCAAATTGATTCCATATCATACCCATATCAAAGAATTGACAGAACACTTCGAGATGATCACTTTTCACCATATCCCTCGAGAAGGAAACCAATTGGTCGACGCTTTGGCCATATTGTCATCAATGTTCAAAATAAGCATCGGTCAAGACATGTCGGTTATAAAAATTCAACAAAGGGATAAACTTGCATATTGTTATCAAAAGAAGAAGAGTTTGATAGAAAGCCATGGTTTTATGATATCAAATCCTATGTTAAGAATAGGGAATATCTATCGGATATTTCAGAGAACGACAAGAGGGTTTTAAGGAGGTTATTAATGAACTTCTTCTTAAATGGTGACGTGCTTTATAAGAGGAATCATGATATGCTTCTCTTCAGATGTGTGGATAAAGTGGAAGCAGAAAAAATCATTCAAGAGGTTCATGAAGGTTCTTTTGGAACTCCTGCAAATGGGCACGCAATGGCAAGAAAAATCTTGAGGGCTGGCTATTATTGGTTGACTATGGAATCTGTTTGCTTTATTTACGTAAAGAAATGTCATAAATGTCAAATCTATGCTGATAAAGTACATGTATCGTCCACCTCTTTGAATGTTTTAACATTACCATGGTCATTTTCAATGTGGGGAATGGATGTTATTGGACTCACCGGGCCTAAAGCTTCCAATGGTCACCGGTTTATCTTAGTAGCTATTGATTATTTCACAAAATAGGTTGAAGCCGCTTCTTATGCCAATGTGACGAGAAGTGTGGTGGTCAGATTCATCAAAAGAGAATTGATTTGTCGATATAGCTTGCCAAACAAAATAATCACCGATAACACGACTAATTTGAATAACAAAATGATGAAAGAGTTGTGATAGTTTCAAAATTCAGCACCATAATTCTTCGCCATATCGTCCGAAAATGAATGGAGCTGTAGAAGCAGCAAATAAGAATATCAAGAAGATGTGTATGGAATTAAAGCGGTACTTCCAATTGAAGTTGAAATTCCCTCGATCAGAGTATTGATGGAAACAAAACTGGAAGAGGCTGAGTGGGTTCAATCACGATTTGAGCAATTAAATCTCATAGAAGAAAAAAGAATGCTAGCTCTATGTCACGACCAGCTATATCAAGAAAAACTTAAAAAGGCATACAAGAAAAAAGTCCGTCCACGAGAGTTTTTAGAAGGGGACTTGGTGTTAAAGAAAATATTATCCATAAAAAAATATTCTCATGGAAAATGGACCCCGAATTACGAAGGACCATACGTTGTGAAGAAAGCTTTCTCTAGGGGAGCTCTAATACTTGCAGAAATGGATGCAGAGGACCTTCCACTTCCTGTAAATTTAGATGCAGTCAAAAAATATTATGCTTAAAAAACTGATCGAAAATGAGCTTGCTGTGTTGAAAACCTGAAAATGCAACTTTGGAAAAAATTAGAGCATCCCGATGGATTGGAAACTTGGAAGAGCGATCCATGCAAAAGTTAGGGATACAAAAAATAAAAATCAAGCGCTTCAAACTGGGGCAATTATTACTCTTGCAAGCTGACTAATAGAAGTCCTAAATTACAAGAATGAGTAGCGTTTGTTGTGTCTCCACCTAAAGTTAAACATACTCGTCCCCACATTGTAACCCATGCCTCAATTGTTTTGCTTTCAATGTAACGAATGTACATTTTTCAATATTGTCATTTGATGTCGTACGTTACACTCTTTATAAACCAATCTTGTTTAATTATTGATTGTTCTAGTGTTTCAAAATGTTGTTTTATGATAATAAATGTTGGAATTTGAAATATGTGAAAATATAAAAGTATTTTAAATATTTTGACACTTGAAAAATATATACACAGGAACTCGTTTGATTCTCAAGATAGATGAGTGTGTGAAAAATAATGAGGGTAATCATTTTAAACAATAGATTTTGGTTCGCCTCGAAAAATTGGTCACACGAGATATATTGGAGTCGTCATGCAAAAAATGGTTGTTATCTTCATTCATCCAATCTTGTGGGCATAGAAGATAATAAGGATCGGGGAATCAAAGAAATGAATAGGAATTGATCATTAATTCATGACACACATAAATCATGCATAATTTACTCATACTCACATGATCCATGCATCTTCATTTACACTTTATTTATATTCGACAACCATTAACATTCACATTGCAAATATCATATACATATCCCCCCTCTTTATCTACCTTCAATATTGAAACAACTACATTTGTTCATTTTTGTCGATCTACGCATCGGTAACCAATCCGAAGACGGTCATTTTTTATAGATCTACACATTGGTAAACATTATGAAGATGATCACTTTCATTTCTATCGATCTACGCATCGGTAACTAATTCAAAGATGATCATTTTTTATTTTTATGGATTTATGCATTGGTAAACAATCCGAAAACGATTTTTTTCACTCATGTCGATCTACGCACCGGTAATCAATCCAAAGACGATCATTTTGCACATTTCAAAAAAAAATTGCATCATTCCCACTTTAACATTTCAGGGCACTTTAATACATGCGTTTGTTATTGGACAAAATTTAGTTCCTTATATTTACTTATCTCTTACTTGATAATATGAAAATGAAAACCATTGTTATTCATATTTTTATATTAAATAGGGGCAGTTGTAGTACCTAATTTTGTTCAACTTATTAGAAATAATTCAAAAAGTAATAATATCCATTTTTAGTATAATATATCAAATTTTGTGATTTGTATCTTCATAATCATTAATAAAAAAAAAAAGAAAATATATATATAAAAGAGGAAATAAAAATAATATAGCTAAAAATCAAATTACAATAAGTATGCTCATTATGTCTCATCAATTTACAATGTCAAATCTAATTACAATTTTAAAACCAAATCAAATTACAAATGAAATATTAAGCCAAATCAAATTACAATTTAAAACAATAAAGAAAACCCCTTTATGCTGTCTTGCCAGCTGTTACATGCCTTGTTTGTTTTCCTTTTGCTGCACTACCTTGCTTTTGCTCTAGCTGCCTGCCTTATTTGATCTTTCTGTTGCTGCACTGCATTGAAGCACTATCATTGTGCCTGTTTTGTAACTAAAAAAAGATAGTCTTATAAGTCAGAGAGATGATATGTAAGTAACGAAAGTCAACTATCTTTTCCATTAGCCATGGTACACATTATGCAGAGCAAAGAGACAAACTTTTGAGTTTTAAAAAAATAAACTAAAAGACAAATTCAAATGGCAAATAAAACAAAAGTTCAGCAAATGAACAAATAAAAATAAACATAAGCTAAAACCATGATAGCATCAGATGTGCAGGAAAAAAACGCAGATGATGAGCAAAAGAAAAGAAGAATCAAACAATATATTGGAAAGCTCAAACTCAAACAGAGGCACAGACAAAGAAAGCAACTGAACAATTAAAGAAAACTCTATAAATAGAGTTTGTTTTTTAAGAAAGGAGAAGAGTTTTTTTCAAAAGAGAAATAAATAAAAGAGAATTTTTTTTAGAAAAGGAGAGATTCTGAAATAAAAATGAAGTTGAACAGGGAAGAAACAACAATCTAAATCCATCCTCAAAATCATATATTTCAAAACTAAAAGAAAAAAAAAACAAGAGACAGAGGACATTACCGTCATTCTAGCTTCCACCGGTAACCGCCGTCAACCACCATCAACCGTTACACTCCGCCGCCTTCTTCTTCGCCACTATACACAAATCTGTGTCTCTCAAGTTAGTCTTTGTTCTTTATCACTTTTAATATAGTGTTTCATTTGTTTTGTTGTTTGTTTGGTTTAGCTTTGGTTTCATGCTAAATGATGTTTTTTTTTCATTTGCTTTGCTGCCTTTTATTTAAATATGAGGTTATTATTAAAAATTTCAAATGATATGTTGGAAGTTGGAACTTATCATGGAAAGATGAAGCACGTAAATGTCCAAGCATCCAGTACATAGCCAGCTTGCTTACATTTGTTTTTGTTCAGTTTGCACAGGAATGAATAGGCATGACACGACGTGTTTTTTACTTTGCATTAAATCCTTAAATTTTTTATTTTTTTGTTATCTTTAATTTTTATTTTTATTTTGTTTGCAAAAAAAAAAAAAACCTCTTGCCAAAATTAAAATAAGATAAATCTTGTTTTAAGTTATTATGACTTGAGTTACGATAACTTGATAGTTTTGAATTTTTTTTTAATATATTAATAATCACTAAAATTTAACTAGATGTGACATCTTTTATTTTATTTTATTTTGAGTTATTAGGACACAAGTTGCGACAACTTGGCGATTCTAAATCTCAACTTGATAGATAAATTAATAAATTCAAACTCATAACATCAATGAATAAAAATTATTAGTAAAGCTTAACTAAAAATAATATCTTTTAATCTATGAGTAGCAGAACACAATTTATATAACTTGATAATTGTAAAAACTTATTTTTGTAAATAAATAAATATAAATTTAACTTTTTAAATTTGATGTGACTTTTTTTAATCTTTGAGTTGTTGAAACACAAGTTGTACTACTTGGTGATTTTGAAACTCAATTATAATAAAATATTGTTTTTATGAGGATTAAATTAGATGTGACATCTTCTTTACTCTTTGAGTCTTGAGACACAAGTTGTACAACTTGATCGTCCTAAAACTCATATTTTAAAATATTTATTCAAATCAAACTCCTTTATTTTACTTTTTTTATCAAAACATTTTTTATCACAAAACAAAATTTCTTTAAAGCGCATTTGACATATCCGTATTTTTTTTAACTAAGAACTACGTAGCTTTGATTTATCTATCGCACCGGGAGATACGTATGAGCAAGATCACATTCTTTTCAAGCACGAGCAAGATCACGTTCTTGTCAAGCACATTAATAATTTTTTTTTTTTATCCTTTATTTGTTAAGCACACATTTACTTCAAAATCATTTTTAAAAAAACAATGATAATAATTGTTATTCATATTTAATAATAAGGAGAAATAATGTACTTAAGTTAATATTAATCTTGCACAATGAATCATAGGTAACCGTTGTTTTAACGGATGTCGTAGGATGCTAATACCTTCCCTTTGCATAATCGAATCCCAAACTCAAAATTTGGTTTCAAAAACTATTTTTTCTATTTTTAAGGGTTTCCCAATATTTTCTCTATTTTAAAATAATTTTTTGTGGCGACTCCATTGAATTCGAGAAACACACGAAGTTTTAGGCTACGACACCTATTGTTTTGTTTTCTGTGTAATATAAGTAGTACTGCGACACCTATTTTAGGCTGTGAGACCTATTGTTCTACGACACTCGAAATTTTAAGATGCGACACCTATTGTTCTGTTTTTAGATTTAGAAGTAAGTTTTCGAAGTTAACATTATTTAACATTATCGGTATAAGAACAATACATGTTCTTATTTAACGTTATCAGAATAAGAACAATACAAGTTTATGAACATTATTAGAATAAGAACAGTAAAAGTCTCAGAACAGAACAATACAAGTCAACGAGTTTTCAGCACCAAGTTCTTATTTAAACAACATCACAAGTTCAGGTTGTGTGAAATTCAAAACAGTACAGAACGGTGGTGCGAGAAATTACATAAACAGTACATAAATTTAAAATTTACCGGTGGTGCGAGAACGATGGTCACAGGGTCCGGTCACGGTGGCGCTGGTGGTGCGACGCCGAGAACGATGGTGCGACAGCGAGTGCAGCTCGGGATGGATCGACATCGAGAAGGTTGATTGACGACGAGAAGGAGAAGGCAACGATTGGGGCTCGAGATTCAGAGATTAGGGATCCGATTTAGCGATTGGGGCTCGGATTGGGTGAAAGAGGAGAAGAGTTTTGGGTTTTAGGTGTTTTGATGAGAAAGGGTTTAGTTGGTACTTGGTACTGATTTAGTTGGTACTTGGTACTGATTTTGGCTCCATTGAAAATTTTTGGATTTTATCTCAATTTAAATATTTTTGCCTCCATTGAAAAAAATCAAGATTTTGGTTCCATTGAAATTGGATGCATTAAAAAAAATTAGGATTTTGCCTCCATTAAATTTTTTTTGGCTTACATCGTGAAAAGTTTGTACAAAATTATTTTCACAAACAATTAAGATTTTGGCTCCTTTAAAAAATATCTATTTTTCAATTTTGATGTCTATAGCCACATATTTAAGTGTGTAACTATAACAATTAGTGACAAATTTATGTCATTGAAGGTATAAGACACTTATACCAACAACAACTAATTTATATGTGGGAATAGTTTATCTATACCTATAGTTTTTAATTTTGTCATTATAAGCTTCTGTAGGTATATGTGTATTTTGTCTATTTTCTTGTAGCGAGTACTACGTATTATCTTAAATGTGTATTTAATCTAGTGCTGGTTCCGGTGTTGCATTGCATCTGTTGTTTTTATTGTATTGGGTTGTAATGCCTTGTTGTTATGGCATGGCCATGTGCTCATGTGCCTCTTATGATGTACTAAGAACTTTGTAGGGTGTTTTGTCTATCTTGCTGGCACATGATTGTGTCGCCACTCTACAACTATTTGTAGAAGGTGTATAGAGTTTTGTTCACTACGATGCTGGTATAGACTATTATTAATAAAAAAGTACAATGAATCACTTAATATGTAATATAAGCATAGCTAAAAAAAAATGTTTTCGATAATTAATAACTATGGAGATATTTTACTTTTATTTACTTTCTCGTGTGAGATATTTTGAATAGATAAATTTAGTTGTAATAAATTCGATATTTTAACCAATCAATTTACTCTATATTTCTTTTTCTCTATATTCACTTATTTCTTCATACCGTGAATGACATCACATTGATTTAGAGTCATTTGTTCTTTGTTGGTATCAAAGTAACAAAATAATAGCACACACCTAAAACAAGATACGATAAAAGAGAGATTGGACAAATAGTATTTATGTAAAAATCTTCAACAATGGACACATAGTATTTATGTGAAAATCTTGTACAAATAAAGGTAAAAAATTATATGACAAAAATAGAGAATTTTTATTAATGTAGAAGAAATTACAGGACTTCTCTATACATACAACAAGAGAGCAATTACACTCTCTCTTAAAATAGAAAAATATTAACACTAAAAGAAACACTCGTTTTCCTCTCTCTGCCACCAAACTCCAATGCTTAATATTGATGTTACTACTTTGATGTGGGATGAACTTCTTCACCTTGGCATCATCTATTTATAGGGAACCAATTGGAATTTCCCAAACCTCTTACATTTATGGCATTGTAATAAAACTTTGAGAAACAGGCCATAACCAATTACAATTTTTTAATAAAATAATATTTTACTAACATTATAAATCATAATAAAAATAATAGCTACAATAAAAAAGATAACATTTTAAAAAATAACTAAATTTTAATTAGAGTAAAATTTTACAATATAAATATTTTACTAATTAACACTTTAAAAAACAATCTTACTAACATTAAACTTTAAAAATAATATTATAACCAATTTTAAGAATAATATATTCGACATTCTATAATAAAATATTAACATTATAAAAATACTTTATAACCATTTAAATGTTTTTTCAATTTTAAATATATAAATGTTAATCTATATTTAAAATACATTATATACTAACTTGATACAGGGTAATGTCTGACTTAAAATTTAAGAATAAATAACAACATCGATATGAGTACAGTAACATTATAGTCAAAATAAAAATTAAATAATATTAATTAAATAAATACTTTCAAAAAATAAATTAAAAATAAAAAACAAAACATAAAGTAAACACTTATCAAAACTCATCAGAGAAGTAAGAAATTAATTTACTGCAATAAATATTTCAATTGTTTTAAAATAAAAACCAAAGACAAATATTTATAGAGAGAAGTTAGAAGTAAGAAAGAAGAGAAAGAATGGTGTAATGATATACATAGTGAGAAAAGAGAAAATTTGTGGCAGCCCAAGTAGCCACTAATGCCAACAGATTAGTAAGATGTTTCTGTGGCGGTTTGTGTCGTCAAAAATGAAAGTGTGTTTTGTGGCTGCAAATGTTGTCAGTAATGCCTAACGGTAACAACTTTGTGATGATATATGCGCCACAAAAGGCTGTTGATATATCAAATCAATCAACATGTTATGAAGGTCAAGGCCGCGAAAAATTCAAATAAATTTTTCTTTCAATATTTTTGTTAACATTTTTTGCCGCCACAAAAGTTACAATCAGCCAAAATAATTTTTTTTTCGATTGGTGAGAGCTTTTCCAACCATTTTGAGTTTAGTATTTGTAAGGGTTTTTTTGGCCAATAATTGGTGAGGCTTTTGTTTATGCACAAAATCTCATTTATGTTGGCCACAAATTGATGTTATTCTTGTAGTGAATCTTGGGTTAAATAAGATTTTGGTCCCTATAAATATATCATATTTCGTCTTTTGTCCTCTAAATATTTTCTTCAAATAATTTTAGTCAATATTTTGGTCCCTGATTTTAAATCAATTCACCATGTATCATATGAATTTTTGAATGAGGTTTTGCATGCATTTTGAGAATATTATAAAAATCTCTCCCACAAAAATTCAAAACTTTTTAATAAGGGATGAATTAAATATGATTTTTTTAAGCTTTTAGCGCTTATATTAAAATTTAATTTTTCTTTTTTTAAAGAGTTCTAAATTTTATAGGGGATACTTATATAAAGTTCTAAATATATATCTTTCCAAAAATCCATTCAAAAATTCAAATGATACACATGAGTTGAGTTAAAAGTATGGACTAAAATTATTGATAGAAAACATTTGAACCACAATTTTTTTTTTTTTTTAGAATTACTAAAAATAAAATATGGTATATTTATAGAGACCAAAACTTTATTTAACTCTATAACATTTGAGTATGTTATTTAACTTTTATTTAACAAGATTTATTTTAATCATGTTTTTCAGTTAAATTTATGCTAATTTTGTTTGCTTGTGAGTTTGTATTCACATTGAGGGATAACAATTAGTCTTTTGGAATTATTCATGCAAGTTGTTGCACTCGGAAGGAAGAAACAACTTGGCTGGAGATATTGTTGTAATTTATTAAATTGCCTAGTAATTTTCGTTGATTCAATTGAAACAACAAGTTGCACAAAGCAACCTCATCTACACAGATTTGATTATATGAATACAAAAGTAATATGGAATTGTTTATGCAGTCTGTTATGGTCAGTCAAAAGGCAGACACAATTTGACTAGATAATTTCATATATGTGATGGTAAATATGTAGTAACTATTAAGTATTTCATGTGAGTAATAATGTTTATCAAAAGCCACCAATTATTTGACAGGACTTATTACTAATATTTGATTATTGTGTTGAGAGTACTGCTTATAGTTTGTTAATGTAGTCAAAAGATTACAGATTAATGGTATGCTTGATATCTTATTTTAGTCTTTTTATTTTCAGATAAAGATAAATTATGCATGTCTCTATAATTAATTTTTTTTATGTGTCTACTAGTATTGTGTATGTAATTAAATCTTTCAATTATTTGACCGACTTTAATCTACACGTATGATGATAAACATGTGATGATTATAAGGACTTATTATTTAACAATACTAATTGTTAGTGTTTGATCATTGCAAAAATACTATAAGTAGTTAATGTTATTGTCTAAAGACTTGATATTAGTGATGCACTTGGTATTTCTACCAAGTCTAGCTTCACTTGCAAGATGCACCGAGAGATGCTCCATGGAATAAAAAAATCAAGAGGGAATCTTTTCTCCAACTTACATAGAATCATAGGAATGTCATTTTTTATCTTGATGAGATCTTCGTCACAAATTCTAAAAATATTGACTCACTTCAATAAGTGGATTCAATACATGTATCGACATAGCACTAAAGGAAATATGAACTAAACACATTAAAAAACATGACAATTATGACTTTTCCATCCCATGCATCCTCCCATTTTCTACATAGGCACATCATGCTAAATTAGAACAATAATTGTTAGGTGTCTTCAACTATTTGATTCAAAGACAAATGGATTTGGCTTCTTCAACAGATAAAGTGTAATTTGCACAAGGTTTTAAAGTCTTCATTTTGTGTTCAATAAAGACACGTTTTTCTTAGCTTTATCATTATGTTTTGTTTTTCCTTTCATATTCATCACAATGTTAAATATATTGTAAAAGAAAATTTTCTCGATATGCATAACATCAAGATTGAGTCTCAAAATATTATATTTCCAAAAGAGAATATCCCAAAAAATACACCTTTTTGTCCAATTATGTCATTGTTCGTAACCTTGTGGTTTAGAAGCCCATTATCAACAACTTGTACCTTTGGGAGATCTTTTACATTATTCCAAATTTGTTTCGATGTCAATTTAATGGTCCTATAATTTCTGCATGCTCTTGATAAATGAAACTTTAGTTCGTTTAAATGTATGATCAACAAGTAATAACTTACAATGCGAGTCAAACAACGATGTCTTCCCACCAAATTTTAATGTAAATGCTTTTGTGTCTTCTATGCAAATAGGACAAGAAAATTTATTATGTGTCCCCTATCCTATAAATACCAGTTGTAGGATTAGAATGACCTAGTATCTCGCCAACCAATAACATGTATGGTTTAAACATACACATATCACGAGGATGATTGTACGGAGTAACAATAACTTGACAACAAGAATAAGGAGTAGATGATGCTTGTATATATGATATAAATCCATGTGAGGATAAACCAACTCTAATATTGTGTGGATTTGACGCAAAATTAGGACACATTTGATCAAAGTGTTTCCATGCCTGACTATAAGATGAATATTGCAAGTCACATGAATTTCTTTTATTCTCTTAATGCCACGTCATATTTCTTGTAGTTTGCATCGATGCAAACATTCTCTACAATCTTGATACAATAGGTAGATAAAACATGACCTTCCTTGGAACTGGTTTCCCCCTACTTGCTCTAGAGTTATTCCTTTGGTGATTCCTTGATAGTTGACATAACTTACATTCAATTAGAGTGGCACCATTTATAAATTGGTTGTCATAATACAATATCCAACCTTAAACATTACAATCACTCCTCTTGACACCTTATCCTAACTTCGACATTACACCATTTAGCATTGCAAAAACTTTGTGGCAAACCATCTTTAACAAGTGTTTCATCTAGCATCATTTTAGTCACCAGATCTAAAACTAAATCAAGAACATGAAACTGAGACTTTAGATCTAAAAGTATAATACACATCAATAACTTTGAGTTTGGAGATCCTTCAGACTACGATTTTTTTATCTATTTCAAAAGACCATAAAATATTTAAGCTTCTTCATTTGGAAGTCCATCGATGTTGCGTATTGATCTTCATTAAATTGAAAACTAACCCCAACATCATCTAAAATCATATTCTTCATCAACTCAGAGTCTTGATAATTATAATAATCTACACCTAACATGTCAGCAGTACATGAAAGATCTATGTTATTTTCTACATTAATACTGGTACTAGGTGTTGTTAGTGACTCTTCTCCATGATTAGTCCAAACCTAGTAGTTAGACATGAATCCATCTTAATATAAATGCAGTCGTATTTCATCTTCACTCTTAAAACGTCTACATTGACATAAACAACATGGACATCTCATCTCCCCTATATATATGTGTGTCTATATATATATATATATATATATATATATATATATATATAAGTATTTTATATGTATGGCATTACATATTTAATAATTAGATCAATATTATAAATTTTAAAAAGAATATATTCAACATTATAATACTAAATATGTAAAGACTTTATAATCATTTTACTTTCTTTTTAATACTAAATATTTAAATACGAATCTATATTTAAAATGAATTACATATTAATTTGATGCAGGGATAGTATGTGACTTGAAACTTAAGAACAAAAAACAATTTTGCAATCAATACAATAACATTACAATCAAAATGAAAATTACATAATATTAATAAAATAAATAACTTCAAATAAAAAATTAATATTAATAAACAAAATAAAAAGTAAACACTTACCGAAACTCCAAAAAGAAATATGAAATCAATGTACTGTAATAGACATTACAATCGTGTTAGCATAGAAACTGGAGAAAAATTTTTGTAGAGAGAAAATTTTAAAAGAAGTTAGAAGTGAGAGTAATAATGGTGGATTGACATATATAATGAGAAAAGAGTGTTTGTGGCAGCCCAAATAGCCACAAATGCCAATAAACGTATTAGATGTTTGTGGCGGTCTATGCCGCGTTAGAAAGGAATCTGCATTTTATGGTGGCCTATGACGCAAGTAATGCCTAATGGTAACGATTTTGTAATGGTATATGCTACCACAACTGTCTATTGACATCTTAAATCAATCAAACATGTTGTGAGGATCAAGACCACCATAAATTAAAATAAATTTTTCTTCCAATATTTTTATGGTCTTTTTTGCCGTCACAAAAATTACAATTAGCCGCAAATAATATTTTTGATTTGTGAGGGTTTTTTCAACTACTAATAACAACTAATTTGAATTTTAGTATTTGTGAGGTTTTCTTGTCTAGTAATTTAAGGGTCTTTTTTCTGCCACACATTTTTTTAAGTTGGCCACAAATAGATGTTACTCTTGTAGTGTTTGTGAGCTTTCAAAATCTCTATACCTTGCCAACTCCTTTACGTTTCTGATAGGGATATGAGGATTGACACCATATAAACTTGTCAGCATTGATTGACTTTGTCATCTCATCGGCTTGGTTATCGTTTGTGTGAATTTTCTGCATATCCACACTGTTGAAAATACATTTATGATCTTTGTATTTATTGCATATCATATCATGTAAACATGAATAGTATCTCCTATATTATTTTTGGATTTATTGTCTCAAGCCTATATAAAACCAATTATGTTGTGTAGTTCAGACACACGGTTTCACCATATCTCTAGCTTACTAAGAGACAACTTTATACCATAAGTCCATGATTATCTAGTGAACCTATTCTCCTTTGGTGAGAATTTTTTCGATAAACCATATCCCAATATCGGTTTACGCC
This sequence comes from Cicer arietinum, assembly GCF_000331145.2. Classification (NCBI taxonomy): domain Eukaryota; kingdom Viridiplantae; phylum Streptophyta; class Magnoliopsida; order Fabales; family Fabaceae; genus Cicer; species Cicer arietinum. The sequence goes on along the minus strand of NC_021161.2, from coordinate 13,939,188 downwards.
ATTCTCCATCATTGTGTTCATTTTTCCAGCAAATCAATTGCATTAGCCATTGCGAGTACGATTCATTGCGCAATACTTTTCATTGCAAAAAAAAAAAAAAAAAAGTTAATGTTTTGCCTTTTTAGCTATTGCTTCGTAGCTTGTTTTAGGTAATTTCTTACAAATTATGGCTCCCTATGAGGATTTTCTTCGGTGGGTAGAGTATTTTCAAAACTCCAGTTCCACTGTTTTGCATGCACAAAGTAGTAATTCACGTATTTGTATCTCACATCCTCTTAGCTTGTGGGTTCTCGATTCTAGTGCTTCTCACCACATTGCTGATAATAAGGCTATTTTATCTTTTCTCACTACAACTAGTTATTTACCTAGTGTAGTCTCAACCAACTGGAGGCTCATCTGGAACCTACTCATCATAATGAGGTACATTCTCATCAATTACATTCTTATCATCTACCTATATATCTTCACCATCAATAAAAGTTTCTACATGAGGCTTAGGCGCAACATCAATGTAACTTCTAAAATATGATTTTTGTTTCTCAGCTTTATCAAGAAATATCATATATTGACTTCTGATAATTTTCTTGTCAACCAGATCCCACAATCTATAATCAAATTCTTCACCACCATAACCGATGAACACCGACTATTTGGATTTACTATCAATCTTGAACCTCTCATCTCTTGGAACGTGAACAAAACATATGCAATCAAGCACTCTCAAATGACGATAAGAGGCATTTTTCCCTGTCCACACTCTATTTGGAACATCACCTTTAAGTGGAGTAGATGGAGAAATATTGATTAAATCCATTGCAATTTTCTTTGCTTCACCCCAAATAGATTTCGATAATTTTGTATGAGAGTATACATTTGACTCTGTCATTAATCGTATGATTCATTATGTCTGCAACACCATTATGTTGAGATGTCTTTGGAACTGTTTTCTCAAGCCTGATTCCATGTTCTCTATAATACACTTCAAACAAACCTCTCTATTCACCACCATTATCTGATCCAACACACTTCAATTTCCTTGCTTTTTCTCTTTCAACATTTGCATTAAAATGCTTGAAGACTTTAATTACATGGTCTTTAGATTTCAAAGGAAAATCTCACACTTTTCTAGAAACTCTATGTTATTTTCCTACAAAATAATGAGTTCGAATTTTTAGAGACGAACCTTTTACATGAAGGAAACTTTTCTTCGCAAGTATGTTGAGTCATTTCTCACTCAAGTGACCAAGGCGCATATGCCATAAATCAAAAGAGGCATCTCAATTGCATTCACTTCTTCCTTGCATAGCTTTGTAGGCATCCTATATAGAGAAGTAAAACTTTGCTCCTTTGCAACCCACTACAAGAAAAACACCATTTTGTGGCCAACTTTATAAATATTTTGTGGCCGAATAAAACCCTCACAAATTAGTGACCGAAAAAGCCCTCACAAATGTCAAAATTGAAATTGGTCTTTATTTATGGCTGTAAAAGCCCTCACAAATTTTTAAATATTTAACTTGATTTTGTGGCTGCCTAAGCCCTCACAAAATCACAACATTGTGATTTTGTGAGGGCTTAGGCAGCCACAAAATCCAGTTAAA
>NC_021161.2:13930175-13937290 GCF_000331145.2 Cicer arietinum | reverse complement strand
TTTCCCAGCCAAAAAAAATCAATTTTGTGAGGGCCAAACCCGTCACAAAGGCAGACGGGACCAGTGGCATTTGTGGCTGCAAAGGCCGCCACAAAGGAATGCGCACGTGGCATTTGTGGCTGCAAAGGCTTCCACAAAGGAGGCCCGATACAGCTGGCGTTTGTGGCCACTTAGGCCGTCACAAATGGATTGTACCGTTGGATTTTCTGGCGGCAAAGACCGCCACAAATGGCATTATAGCCGTTGGCTTTTCTGGCCGCCCAGGCCGCCACAAACGTGATGTATCCGTTGGCATTGTGGCTGCTTTGGCCGCCACAAATGCTCAATGTGACCCTATATATATTTTTCTCCCCTCCTTCTTTTTTTTTCACACAACTTCTCTCTAAAACCTCATTCTAACCATTCTCTCCTCCTTCTCTCTACACAAAATTACTCTTAAGCTTCATTTAAATTTGGTAAGTATAAATTATATTATATATGTAGTTTTATAATTTTATTTTTTAATTTGATATAACTAATTAATGTTATTGATTTTTATTTTTACAGTGCTTGTTAATTATTTCGAAGACTTGCAAGCATCGTACGTGAGTGAAAGCTTGAAGTCAGACGCTACTCGGCATCAAGTTAGTATTTTATATATTTTAAATTTAGATTAGTAAATATATATATTATTTTTAAAATATAGATTAGTAATATTTATATTTAGATTAGTTTTATAAATTTATTTTTAAAAAAATAGGAATGATGTTGTTTACATATTAATATATGATAAATTAAAGTTTCAAACCACGGTTAAAATATATTAGTTTTAATATAATTATTATTTAAAAAAACATTATTAAAATTGATGATATTATTATTTTTTGTTATAAATAAGTCTTGATTATTAGTCTTGATTTTTAAAAAAACATCATTTAAAATTTTATATAGGTTTATATATATTTATTGTATTGATATATATATTATATTGATAATAATATATTATATATTATTGTATTGTATTGATAATAATATATTATATTGTATTGATAGTATTGATAATAATATATTATATTGTATTGATAGTATTGATAATAATATATTATATTGTATTGATAGTATTGATAATAATATATTATATTGTATTGATAGTATTGATAATAATATATTATATTGTATTGATAGTATTGATAATAATATATTATATTGTATTGATAGTATTGATAATAATATATTATATTGTGTGCAGATGCATGCTCCCCTAATTGACATATAAATATGTCAAAATTTATATATAATGCTTTTGAAAAATAAAGCAATTAATATATAAAACATCGATATATATATAAATATATATGCACATAATTTATATATTTATTTAATTTTTAGAATAAACATATACATATATATATACACACACACACACACACACACACAGATATATATATATATATATATATATATATATATGGATTTATACCGTAGTTGGATGTACGATAGGAATTTTCCTGGAAGAAAGGGTCTTAAACAACGTTTTGCTAACAAGGTTGAAGACTTTCTGAATTTTGCGAGAGTGCAACAAATTGTCCAAGATGAAGGGGGAATGAGATGTCCATGTTGTTTATGTCGATGTAGACGGTTTAAAAGTGAAGATGAAATAAGAGTGCATTTGTATGCAGATGGATTTATGCCTAACTACTGGATTTGGACTAATCATGGAGAAGAGTCTCCAGCGGCGCCTAATACTAGTACATCTATGGAGAATTATAACACAGGTCCTTCAAGTAGTACTACCATGTTAGGTATAGATTATTATAACTATCAACACTTTGAGGCGATGAATGATATGATCTCGGATGCTGTTGGGGTTAATTTGTCATTCAATGAAGATCAATATGACGATACCGATGGACTTCCCAATGAAGAAGCTCAGAGATTTTATGGTCTTTTGAAAGAGACAAATAAACCGTTGTTTGAAGGTTCTTCAAACTCAAAGTTATCAATGTGTATTAGACTATTAGGTCTAAAGTCTCAATTTCATGTTCCTGATTTAGCTTTGGATTTCATGACTAAAATGATGCTAGATGCAACACCTGTTAGAGATGGTTTGCCGCAAAGTTATTATGATGCGAAACGGTTAGTGTCAAAGTTAGGATTAGGTGTCAAGAGGATTGATTGTTGTGTTAAAGGTTGCATGTTGTATTATGACAATGAATTTGGTATGAATGATGCTAACTTAGTTGAATGCAAATTTTGTCAACAACCAAGGTATCACCAAAGGAATAACTCTAGGGTAAGTAGGGGAAAATCAATTCCAAGGAAAGCAATGTTTTACCTACCTATTGTATCAAGATTGCAGAGATTGTTTGCATCAATACAAACTGCAGGAAATATGACGTGGCATTATGAGAATAGAAGAAATTCAAGCGAGTTGCGACATCCGTCTGATGGTCAGGCATGGAAACACTTTGATCAAATGCATCCTGATTTTGCGTCAGATCCACGCAATGTAAGACTTGGATTATCCTCAGATGGATTTACGCCGTACATACAAGCATCGTCTACTCCTTATTCTTGTTGGCCGGTTATTGTTACTCCTTACAATCTTCCTCCTGATATGTGTATGTCTAAACCTTATATGTTCTTAGCTGCTGTGATACCAGGTCCTTCTAATCCTACAACTGGTATTGATATTTTTTTACAACCTTTGATTGACGATTTGAAGAGGTTGTGGAATGGTGTCTTGACATATGATATTGCTCGGAGAGAAAATTTTATGATGAGAGCTGCATTGATGTGGACCATTAATGATTTCCCCGCTTATGGGATGTTGTCAGGATGGGGCACCCATGGTAAATTAGCTTGTCCTATTTGTATGGAAGATACAAAAGCATTTACTTTAAAATTTGGCGGGAAAGCATCGTGGTTTGACTCGCATCGTAGGTTTTTACCTGCTGATCATGCATTTAGAAGGAACAAAGCTGCATTTATGAAGGGCTATGCAGAAAGTCTAGGACCCCCGCTTAAGTTGACATCAGAACAAGTTTGGAATAAAGTAAAAGATATGCCAAAGGTACATGTTGTTAATGGTGTGGCTTGTAAACCACAAGGTTACGGACAATGGCACAATTGGACAAAAAGATGTATTTTTTGGGATCTACCATATTGGAAAGATAATCTTTTGAGACATAATCTCGATGTTATGCATATTGAGAAAAATTTCATTGACAACATATTTAATACCGTGATGAATGTGAAAGGAAAAACAAAAGATAATGACAAAGCCAGAAAAGACATAGGTATATATTGCAGACGACCAGATTTGTTGTTGGTGGAACAAAACGGCAAGACCCTAAAACCTCGTGCGAATTACACTTTATCTACTGATGAAGCCAAATCTGTTTATCGTTGGATCAAAGAGCTGAAGACGCCTGACGGTTATTGTTCTAATTTGGCAAGATGTGCTGATGTGGAAAATGGGAGGATGCATGGGATGAAAAGTCATGATTGTCATATATTTTTAGAGTGTTTACTTCCTATTGCCTTTAGTGCTTTACCGACACATGTATTGAACCCACTTATTGAAGTGAGTCAATATTTCAAGAATTTGTGTTCTTCAACACTCTATGATAAAGATCTCATCAAGATGGAAAATGACATTCCGATCATTCTATGTAAGTTGGAGAAAGTATTTCCTCCTGGGTTTTTTGATTCCATGGAGCATCTCTCAGTGCATCTTGCAAGTGAAGCTAGGCTTGGTGGACCAGTTCAGTATAGATGGATGTATCCATTTGAAAGGTGATATATATATACATATACTTGATTTTCAATATACTTCAACTTATATATACATGGAGCTTATTGTACATCTCTTTGTATATTATAGGTTCATGGGTTATTCAAAACGGTCGGTGAAAAACAAAGCTAGAGTTGAGGGCTCAATTTGTTCATCTTACCTTCACCGTGAAACAACACACTTTTGTTCTCATTATTTCAACAACGAAACGTTGTCACCAGTTAACGGAAGAAACGCTACTGATAGTGTTATACGTCATCCACATGCTTTATCAGTTTTTTGCTTGTCTGGTCATCATGCTGGTAGGGATTTTCCGATTTTCTGGCCAAGCGACAAAGTATTTAATGCGGCACATGTTCACGTTTTGATTAACTGCACCGAAGTTAAACCATACATTGAGTACGTTTCAAATTTCTCTTCATATTAATTATATTTAATTATATGATTAAATTGATATTCACCATATATATGGTCATCGATCAGGGCATTTTTAAATACGGGACAATCATCTGATGATATACATTCAAATTTCCCATTATGGTTTCAACAACAAGTGCATCTCGAAGAACAAACTCCTATCAACATCCACTTAAGGCACTTATCTATGGGCCCGAGTAGAAGTTTCAAAGAATGGCACACCTATTACGTCAATGGATACAAATTTCACACCGAATCTTGGACTGAAGGAAAAGAAACAATTAATAGTGGAGTTTGTATGAAAAGTGTCTCTGATAGTGGTGTAGTAGAAGATTTCTATGGCATAATTGAGCATATTTACGAAATTGACTACACGTTCCTAGATTATGCGAAAAAAGTGGTGTTGTTTTACTGTAAGTGGTTTGATCCATCTAGCAGAGGAACTAAAATAAATTTGATATCCAATACTGTAGACATTCGTATGAGCAAAAAATATCCACGGTTTGATCCATTTGCCCTGGCCCATAATGTAAGACAAGTCTATTATGTTCCTTATCCATCAACTGTCAGAAGCAAACAAGGTTGGTGTGCTGCAATCAAAACAAGACCAACGAGTGGAATCGAAGAAGTTGAAGCAGGTCAAAATGAAGAAGTTGCATTTCAAATGGATGAAATGTCAAATTTGGATCATGTGATTGGAGATGAGACTATTAGTCAACTTTGTCATGAGTCACACATTGGAGAAGAAGTTGATGAACAAGAAATAGATGAATTAGAGAATGATGAAGGCAATGACTTAATTCACTCATCAAATGACGACGACGATGATGACGAAGACGAAGACGAAGACAATTAATTAATTATATATATATGTGTGTTTCTATATCTATAATATTATATATTGTAATTGAAATGAACGACACCTTATATATATATTTTTATATTTTATATATATTTCTTTATTTATGTCAGTGTTATAATTTATTTATGTATACTTCATTATTAATTAATCTTATGTTAATTGTATACACACATATATTATATTATATATATGTATGGATATGGATATATATATATATAGACATGGCTTCAGTGTCGGGAGTAGGAGGATCTGCAGGAGGATCAGGAGGTTCGGATGGATCGGGAGGAACAGGAACGGCGGCAATACGAGGAATATCCAAAACATCACGTGGTAAGAAAAAAGTTGCTAAACGTGTTGTTAATGACCCATCTCTCATGCCGATGCCGTCCATTGGTACTAGTGGTGGAGCTATTCCTCTATATCCGGAGGTCCCAGTAGAGCCTTATACCTTAGACGAAATAATGGATCCCGGATGTGTTGATTGCTACAACCGCATTGTCATCATTCCAGAAGGAGATGGGTATGTAAACTATGATTGATTAAATATTTCATTATTATTGCAATGTAAATACATTATTAATTTTATTAATTTATTTTTATATTTAATTTGCATATAAACTTTGAAGATATCTTCCTTTTAAATCATCTGCAAAGGCAATTGCTGAAGTCATACAAGAGAAATATAAAAAACCATGGTTGTCTTGGGGTGAGATAAAAGAGGATAAGACACCTCAAATTAGGGAAGTTGATCAGTTTTTACATTGTTTCAAAGTAAGTCATTAGATTAATTTATTTAATTACTATTTATTTATACATTTGATTAATTTACTGAATTACTAATTATATTTTTAATATTTTTTAAATTTCAACAAACAACAGACCAAATGCACTTGGAAAAGAGAGCATGATGCCGCAGTTTTGGCTTCATTTGACCATCGCTTTTCAAAGCGTCTCTCATCTATGTTGGCTTACGCACGTAATAAGGGGGAGGAAAAACGGCCTAATTGGATTGGTGAAAATGTTTGGACTGCTTTGTGGAGGAAATGGAACACAGATGCTTACAAACAGAAGAGAGAAAAAGCAAAGACTAATAGAGCATCTGAGAGGGGTACCAGTACTCATAAGGGAGGTTCCATGTCTGCTGGAGAAATTAAATATTATATGGTAATTTATTATTATTTATAATATATATCTATTAATTTATATTCAATTAATCATCACATTTCACCAACTTATAAACTTGACATTAATTTAATATTTTAGGAAAAGCAACTTGGAAGGGAGGTCACTCAGGCTGAGATACATCGCTATCTTCATGTTAATCCTGAAACAAATGAGTATACTGATGAATTATCAAAAAATATTCAGGTAATTATTATATATTAATTGTTATATATTAATTAGACCTATAAATTATTATATATTAATTATTAACTATTTTATTTTTTTATTTTTAATATAGGAACAACTTCAACAAATCATGAAAGAATGGGATGATCATCAAGCTACTCTTCCTCCTGCTCAGCGAGCTGGTCCAGTGCAGCGGAAACAATATGAGACCGCAAGTTTTATGCACATCAGTGGTGGCAAGTACAAAGGGCGTGTGCTGGGTGCCGGTAGTTTATCATCAACCTTTAAGAAAGGTCCAACCGGCTATATTCAGACTGAGACGTCTTCTTCTTATGCTAGTACGGATCGATCTCATCGTCCGTCGATAGATAATGATCTTGACCAGTTAAAGAAGCAATGGGCAAGGGAGCAAGAAGAAAAGACACAACAGCTGATACAAGCCGCAATTGATAAATTGAATGAGGAGTGGAAACAAAAGTTTCAAGAGCAGCAGCAGCAGTTTCAGCAGCAACAACAACAATTTCAACAACAACAATTTTCATTTCCTCCTGTGTTTCATCAGCAGTTCCCGCCTCGGCCTCAATACTTGCCTCAACAACCACTATTCCAGCAGCAACAAAATTACTCTCAATACTCCCAGCAGCAGCAACCGCCTCCAAATTTCCAACAGCAACACCAGGATCCTCCGAACTCTGCCTTCCAGCAACAGCA
>NC_021161.2:13921671-13929684 GCF_000331145.2 Cicer arietinum | reverse complement strand
TTTAATTTTATTTAAATTTTAATTTAATTTTAATTTTAATTTTTTTTATTTGTAATTTAAATTAATCTTTAATTATAATTATAATTTAAATATTTTATTTTAAATTTAATTTTAATTTTTAATTATATTCAGATTAGTTTATTATATATTAAATTTAATTTATAATGATATTATATTTTAAATTTAATTATAATTTTAATTTAATTACAATTTAAATTCAAATTTTAAATTTATATTTATATTAATTTATTATATATAAAATTATAATACATAATTAATTTTGAATTTAAAAAAATTAATTTTTTAATATACGTAATATTTTGTGGCGGCCTAAGCCCTTACAAAATATATTTTTTTAATCTGGAGGTCATTTGTGGCGGCCTAAGCCCTCACAAAGGAGGGATTCTGTGGCGGCCTGGACCCTCACAAAAGCTGATTTTAAAATCAGTCTGTCCTTTGTGGCGGCCTAAGCCCTCACAAAGGCAGACTTTTGTGGCTGCAAAAGCCCTCACAAATGCCAACCTGTGTCTGGCACTTTGTGGCTGTAAAAGCCCTCACAAAATTTTGTGACCAGCTTCTTTGTGGCTGCCAAAAGCCCTCACAAAAGCCACCTTTGTGGCTGATTATACCCCTTTGTGAGGGCAAAAGCCCTCACAAAATGCTTGTTTTCTTGTTGTGATGTCCACGTAAATTTTCTGTATTTATTATGTCTCCGTATTATTTTCTATTTACTTTATATAATTAGTAGTTAAATCTTTTCGTCGTCTTCTCTCTTCAATATATTTTATAATTTCTTTAAAAGATATATTTTATAATTGTTTGACTTTCTATTTTTCAATATTTTTAAGCTAAGATATAATAGAAGCCATTATAATATTTTCATTGCTTGTTCCTTATTAAGTCTTAGAGACCTTTTGATGATTTTACATATACCACCACCACCAAAGTAATTGTGATAACCCTCAATATCGAAGCCTTTCACCAAAATAAAATTAAGACGAATATTAAGAACATGTCTAACATTCTTCAATTGAAGCTTATAACCAATCTCAGTTTCAACCCAAACATCTCTTCTACCGATAATTTTACATACTCTTTCATCTCTCATTTTTACCATGCCAAAATCACCAACACATTAAGATGAGAAGAAATCACACCTCAGAGTAACATGATATGAGGCACCCGAATCAATAGTCCAAGTTGAATCATGACATGCAAGATTTATCGAATTATCATCACAAACAGTGTAGACATTATTAACAGATGCAACTATTGTTGTATTTTTATTATGTTTCTTCTATTTGTCTTTATCTTTTTCCCTTGATTGATCTCTCTTAAGGAACCAACAATTTCTTTTTATGTGACCTGCTTTGCCACAATGATAGCATATCACTTCTTTTCTAGTTCTCGACTTGCTTCTTGACTTGCTATGACTTGCTATGACTTTCTAAATTGTTGTGTCTATAGAAGAGTCTAGATTGACTTCTCTCTCGTGACTCTATAACTAGTGTTTCTGACTTTGAAGAAGAACCAACCAAACCACGTTTCTTTCTTCAAGTTTCTTTATTCAATATGCTCTCTATAACTGTTGACATTTTCAGCTTTCCAATTGGAGCTAAATTGGGCAATGTCATAACAAAGATTTCCCAATTATCAGGCAAATAACTCAACAATAACAACATTTACAACTCATAATCTAATTTAATATTTTTCGTTGTCAACTGATTCACTGTATTTTGAAAAATACTCCATAGTCTCTTCCATTGAATCCCCATCTTTATATTTCATATTCACCAACTTCTGAATCAAGAATGCTTTATTTGGCATATTTTTTCGTTCATACAACTCTTTTAATTTGTCTTACATCTTGTTAGCATTTATTTCAGTTTCAACGTGTGAATATACACTCAGATACAACCACTATCAGATCAAAGTCATAGCCTTTCTATTTATCTTCTTCAAGTCAGTGTCAGATTTATCTTTGGTTTAGTAGTGTCAAGTTCAGTATGATCATACAAATTTTTACTGTATAGCATGTCTTCCATTAAAGTCTTCCAAAGTGTGTAATTAGAAGAGTTGATTTTAATCATATTCGGACCTTTGTTTTCTTCCTCCATTTAAATGCACAAACCAAACAAATCGAGCTCTAGATAACAATTTGTTGGGAAAAACCTTAGATAACTATCTCAATAATGCGGAATATTTTTCCCCCACCTGTGCAAGTACATGGCCAAATAGAAAATACAATTGTACAAAGTAACAACAATTCGAAGAAAATTAAATATCAAACACAACACGATTTTTAACGTGAAAAACTTACTTCAAAATGAGAGGAAAACAAAAGCCACATAACCTAGTTGAGTAAAAATCTTCCAATATAATAACAATAATGATATTAATAAATCCAGTGGTTTTACTAGAGGAATGAGTCCAATCAATCCTATCCGTGCCTAGAACTGTCAATTTGACAAGCCCTCTAATTATTGGCCTCAGCTCACAAGTTGGAGGGGCAAAAAAAATTTATAATTTAAAAGGCCCCTAAAAAGAAAGCCCGGGCCCCTAAAATTTTGTGGGCTTAGTGGGCCTATTGGCCCACATTTTAAAAAAAAATCGATTTTTTTAAAAAAAAGTTTGACAATTTGTTTTAATTTTTTTTGAGAAATAATTTTTTTTTCGATTTTTGCACCTATAAAAAATGTCGATTTGTTTCGAAATTTTTTTATTTATTTTTCTTACAAAATTTTTTGAGAAAAAAAATATATTTTTTTAATTTATTTCGATATTTTTCAAAAAAATTTCAAGAAAAAATCTCAAAATTATCAAAATATTGGGGCCTATAAACCCCTCTCTTAAGCCCCATGAAATATTGGGCCTGAGATTTTTAAAAAATTATTTTGATAGGAACTTAATATTAAGGATTTAATAAAAAGAAAATTAAAAACCTAACCGTTTGAGGCTTTTTTGACAGCTCTATCCATGCCAATGGCACTCAAGGAATCTTCTGCTATTAAGTTTAAGAAGAGCAAATCCTTCCCAAAATGTAAACTAACCTTTAACGCCATTGCTTCTACTTGATCAGAATCATTTTGGATCAATTTTTGACAGCAATAAGCTGCCATTACAACACCATTTTCATATCTGATCACAGCGGAAAGACCTCAGCAGCTTTCGTCAGTTGGCCCTCCAGCATCCACGTTCCATTTATACCAACCAGCCGGAGGACAATCCCATTGAATTCTTGACACCAGGGCTGCCATGGTCTGTACTTCCTCATTTAGATCCACATAATGAGCTGAGATATGAATTGGTAGCTGTTTGCGCTCGATGCACTATTACCAAAGCCTCCCGCATCTCCTGAGCTTCAAAATTTATTCTGTTGCGAGCTTGCCAAATCTCATAGCCAAGAGCCATAACTAATCTAATAGCCTCATCAGAATTGTTCTCAACAACTTGTTCAGCCCATTCCCTGAATGTACCTCTGTTATGGAAAAAGTTGGTATTTTGAAAGACAACTCCAAGAGGGGATGCAAATCACACTTGTGTTGCCCAATCACAATCCATAAACAAGTGGTTTAGATGAATCACAGACGATGCACATCGGAGAGTAGTTCATACCCTATTAAAGAGAGAAGATCTCACTGGAATCCTTTTATGTAAGATTCGCCACATAAAAAAGTGAGCATGACCAGGGATTGTTTTTATTTGCCAAAGCTTCTTCCACATCCGATTCTCATTCCCCATGCTAGATTGGTTTGGGTGGGCAGCTTCATGTCTTTCCATCAACGTTGATTATATTTTTTCTTTGTTGTGTAGCTTAAATTTTAAAATATTATCTTATCGTCTGACTTCAGTTTAATCTCGGTTGAACTTTGAACGGGTGCTAAGACGGTTAAATGTCAATTTGAAGTGAATATCGTATTCTTTTAATAAAAAAAAATCATTAAAGAAAAATTGCACATGATCTTTAAAAGTGAGAATATGACATGTAGTTGTAAGGACCACTAAATTGTAATATGGAACTCAAATAGATTTTTAATAAATTTTTCTTGACCGGTAGAAGTAATCCAATCCCACTCACCGAAGCATAGTTGACTAACCAATTCTCTTCTCTCCCAGTCAGACACTCTAAATCTAAACCAACACACGACAAGCAAGCAAGAAAGAAAGCATGTCGAACTCCAAAACTCACATCCTTGTATTCCCATACCCAGCACAAGGTCACATGCTCCCACTCCTTGATCTCACTCACCACTTAGCCCTCCAAACAACCTTAACCATTACCATCATCATAACTCCCAAAAACCTTCCCACTCTAACCCCTCTCTTATCCACACACCCAAACACCATCCAAACACTCATCCTCCCTTTCCCTTCACACCCCAAAATACCCTCGGGTGCAGAAAACATTCGTGAAGTTGGAAACAGCGGAAATTACCCCTTCATTAACGCCCTATCCAATCTCCAAAATTTAATAATCCAATGGTTTAACACCCACCATAACCCCCCTGTTGCTCTCATCTCCGATTTCTTCCTTGGCTGGACTCACCAACTCGCTACTCGACTCAGTATTCCCAGAATCGCTTTTTACTCATCTGGCGCTTTGTTGACTTCCGTTATCAACTACTGCTGGAAGGACCCACTGCTCTTCCAATCGCGTGAAGTAACTAACTTCGCCGAAATTCACGGAATGCCGTCGTTTCCGCGCGACCACCTTCCTAGCTTGTTCCGCCGCTACATTGAATCGGACCCGGAATCAGAGTTTATAAAGGAGAGTTTCGTTTCGAATTCATTAAGCTGGGGTTTCGTTTTCAACACGTTTAGAGCGCTTGAAGGTCCTTATTTGGATCAATTGGAGGCCCAATTTGGTAACCGAAGGGTTTTTGCTGTTGGCCCGCTGGGTTATAGTCGGGTCAAATCCGACCAGGATGAAGGATCCGAGGTTTTACGGTGGCTGGACCGGTTGGACGAGGAAGGTTCGGTGTTGTACGTTTGCTTTGGTAGTCAGAAGGTAATGAGAAAGGAGCAAATGGAGGCTTTGGCATTTGGGTTGGAGAGATCCGGGACCCGATTCGTTTGGGTGGTTAAGGAGGCTTCTACGGCGGAGCAGGTGGAGAAAGGTTATGCTTTGGTCCCGGACGGGTTTGAGGATCGGGTTTCAGGTAGGGGGATAGTGGTAAAAAGTTGGGCTCCACAGTTGGCGATATTGGGTCATCGGATGGTGGGCGGGTTCTTGAGTCATTGCGGATGGAATTCGGTGTTGGAAGCGGTTGTGGCTGGAGTTGGGATTCTTGGGTGGCCAATGGAGGCTGATCAGTATGTGAATGCAAGGCTGTTAGTGGAGGATATGGGAGTAGCGGTTAGGGTTTGCGAAGGGGCAGATTCTGTACCCGACCCAGATCAACTGGGTCGGGTAATATCCGCGGTTATGAGTGGGGATAGTTCCCAAAAGAGAAGAGCTAAGTTGATGAAAGAAGAAGCTGTTGGCGCTGTGAGCAAGGATGGAGTTTCCTTTAAGGAGTTGAATGAACTTATCCAAGCCTTGAAGCAGCTTGGTGTTAAAGAAGGATCATAGTGGTAGAGAGAGTAGAATAATCCTTGGTATAATTATCAACTAAGAGCATAGATTCTTGTTGGAATAATGTTTTTGAATAACATTATATTAATAATATTGTATGTTTGAAATTTGAATAGTCATTGTGTAAAAAGTAATTTCAAGCAAAACATTGTTTTGGTTCTACGTAATTCGGTAGTAGCGATCTTTGATTGTATTTTTAATACACTAAACTCTGTTTTGTTGCATATTACGTATTGATAGTCCATCAAAAGTGCTTATAGCTCAATACTGCTTCTAATCATATGACTTTTTATGGTGTCAAATGTCAATACATTAAACTCTGTTTTGTTGCATTTCTGGGAAGAATTAGAAATTTAGATGAAGCTAGGATTGTTACATTCAAAAACATGCAAGATCATGAATTGAGATATTCAAGATGTTTCTTCTGGATGAGAAGTGTATTTTATTGATATCTAATAGTGTTTGTTGATCAATTGTATTGGTGCAATAGATGAAAGAGTGGAGCACATGTGGTTGGTTGCTAGCTGCAATGAGTTTAGATCAAGTTCAAAAGCTGAGGAATTTTTTTATATATATTCCTATATTTTTTTATAAAACTAACCAATATCTACTATATTGAAACTTATATGCCATACCGTATTTTTTTTTTTCCTTGTCAAGAAATCACAACTTCGTCCAATGACTACCGACAGAGTAACATCTTCGAGATGCGATCGGTTTTTATTTTTTTTATTTTTAATATTAACAAATGATAGTTATTAATTTAACTAGTTTGTAACCCGTGCGTCCGCACGGAAACAACGATTTTAATAAATAAATTATTATATTAATTTATATATATATATATATATATATATATATATATCACATTTCATATTTTTTATTGACATTAAAAAAATAAGTTGACTTAAAAAAAATAATTTACAATATAAAAATAAAATAAAAAAATTCTAATTTAACTTAAAAACTACTTTCTTGTACGCTCAATGTTATTGATAAAAAGTATGACACTAACATCACTCTTTAATCTTACTCAAATGATGATGCCTTATTTTTGAATTCTACACAGAATCTTTTTTCTTTCCAAAAAAACTTATTATAAAACTATACTTTTAATTTTAAACAAATAAAAACAATAATTATTAAAAAAATTAAATAACTAGATTAGATAAAATAAGAATTTTTAAAATAATGGACATTGACATATATAAAATAAGTATATTAGTAAATGTAAAGATGAGTAAGTAACTTAATAATGAATTTTTATTTTTATTATTCAACCTATGTTGTTTATATAAAATACATGACATTTAAGAATTCATATAAATTTTGTTGTATCAAGTGGCAAAATATATTTCATTTTAGTACTATTCACAAAATACTAAAGAAAAATAATTTTCCTATTACAAACAAAAAATTACAATACACATAAAAACTATGAGTATCTTTTATCTTTGAATTTGCATGTTAGTCTTGTATAGTAGTTTTTAAATTTGATAAAATAGTGTTTGAAGTTTGAAAAACCACTAATTTCAATGAATCGATGAAATGAATTGTTTCTTTAATTCCTACATAAATTTTTTATTTTCTTAAATAATTATTATTTTTCTCTTCAATATTCTAGAAATTTAATTGAATTCATGCTAAGAAGTCTAAATAAATTTTATGTTTACTTAAAAAAAATTTACTTTTTATTTAATATAACTGTGTGCCAACACTATTTATTAGACAACTTAAAATCAAAATTATTAGCACGGACATTAACTATTTGTATAAGAGAATAGAAATATAAATATACAAATATACAATTTGTTGACTACTTATTGATGTAGCTAAATATCACTAGAAGGGGGGTTGAATAGGGATTTTGCTGTTTAAAAAGGTTTTCAAGTGTTTTAAAAACTATCCTCTTGCTGAGGATGGCAAGCCCGAGGATGGGTTTTCAAAACTTTCAAATTTAAAACGAGTTAAAGAGTTAAGAAGCAATATAAGATTGACACACACTGTTTTTATACTGGTTCACCCAAAGATGGCTACTTCCAGTCCTCACACCCTTGTGAGATTTCACTATTCTTCAAACAGATCAACCTCTGACCGAGGATGATTACAACTTGTGTATTCTCAAGCTTCACCAAGCTTACAATCGGATTTCAAATATTTTCCAGTGTACCTCACTTGGAAATTACAGTGTGATAAGAGAGTGATTGATTCTAAATACTTTCTCAAAAGATAAACAAAGATCTAATGTAGGATTTGTAGAAAGTATGAAGATATAAAGTGTTGCTTCTTGAAAGCTTTAAGATCAATGATCTTTTTTAATGCAATGTGTTGTGTTGTTGATGAAGATCAAATTGCTGCAATTTATAGAGGTCTTGTAATGTTCATTTCATAAGCCAAGCCTTTAATGACCGTTGGAAAATTCATTTGAGAAATGCCAA
>NC_021161.2:13918591-13919075 GCF_000331145.2 Cicer arietinum | reverse complement strand
GGAACCGGTTTGGCAGAGGCATGACCTTTTGAATCGTCCGAATCAATCTCATGCACAGTTGAGTCCTGAGTAACCTTCTTATTTGAAGGGACAGTCCCAGATTGAACTCTTGAAGATCGTCTGATGGAGGAGGCAGAGGGTTTTGACGATGAAGGTTTTTTGGCCTTTTGAGCGGACGGTTTCGGCGGTGCCCTAGGAGGAGATACTGACTTTTGTTTTGAACCTTGTCGTAGGGATTCAGGACTTGAGTAGTTGTCTGAGTCAGTTTCAGGATTAAAAGGAGACATTTTTCGCTTTGTTGTAGTTTTAATCCGAGCCATTGTTGATGGGAGGAAGAAAACGGATGAGAACGATGAAGGGAAGGAAGAACGAAAAACTGATGACCTTGGGAGAGTGAAACGGATGGAAGAGAGAGAAAAGAAAAATTAATTGCGGAGAGAGAAGGAGGTAAAACCGTAGAGGGCATTGAAGTGGAGAGAGAAAA
>NC_021161.2:13914266-13918545 GCF_000331145.2 Cicer arietinum | reverse complement strand
GAAGTTGAAACCGTGAGATAGAAGAGAAAAAGGAAAACGTGATTGATTGATTGAAGGAGAGAGAAAATTCAGAAACGTGGGTGAGAGAGAGAAAGGGAAAACGTGAACCGTTTGATGAGGCATGATGAACAATTGTCATGATAACTGCATTTAATGCAGTCTGCACAAGAGAGAATGGGAAGTATCCACCAAGTGCCATCATATTGACCAAGGAATAAAAGACAAACGCATGTCCTTGTCTGATTTGTCAAGGGAAGTTTCACTTAAAAGTACTTAAGTCTACCTATCTAAATATTTGACTTTATTCTTAGGGATCAGATTTGTCATATATTTGCCACACAACATTAAAATAATAAAAGCCAAAAATAACATTAAAGATAACATTAAAAATAACGAAAAATAAAAATAAATAAAAAATAGCAGAATTTATTTAATCAATTTTGGGAAAATTTTTGATGGAGAGTTCTTCTAAGATGAATTTAAACCGATCCTCTTGGAGAGGTTTGGTAAAAATATCAGCTAATTGATTTTCAGTGTCAATGAAAATTAATTCAATATCACCCTTTTGAACATGATCTCTTATAAAATGATGTTTAATTTCAATATGCTTGGATCTTGAATGTTGAATGGGATTTTTAGAAAGATTAATGGCACTTGTATTATCACAGAGGATGGGAATTTTTGTGTACCTTAAAGAGTAATCTTCTAGTTGATTCTTTATCCATAGAAGTTGTGAGCAACATTGAGCAGCTGATACATATTCAGCCTCTGTAGTTGAAAGAGCAATAGTACTTTGTTTTTTGCATGACCAACTTATTAGAGATTTACCCAGAAGTTGGCAAGCTCCGCTTGTGCTCTTCCTTTCAACTTTGTCTCCAGCATAATCGGCATCACAATAAGCAGTGAGATCAAGATTTGAACATTTTTTGTACCAAATTCCCAGATTAATAGTGCCCACAAGATATCTAAAAATTCTTTTTACTGCAGTAAGATGAGATTCTTTAGGAGAAGATTGAAATCTTGCACAAAGACCGACAGCAAAGACTATGTCCGGTCTACTTGCAGTTAAATATAGCAAGGATCCAATCATCCCTCTATACTCTTTTTCAGATATTGGAGTTCCTTCATCATCTTTGTGAAGTATGGAGGAAGGATGCATAGGGGTTCCCATACTTTTGGCTGAACTCATTTTGTATTTGTTGAGTAGATCCTTGGTGTATTTTTCTTGAGATATGAAGATGCCATCATCTCTTTGTTTGATTTGCAAACCAAGGAAGAATTTTAATTCTCCCATCATACTCATCTCAAACTCACTTTGCATGAGATTGGAGAAATCTTTGCACATTACTTCATTTGTTGATCCAAATATTATGTCATCGACATAAATTTGAACAATCAATAAATCTTTCTCATGAGTCTTCTTGAAAAGAGTTGTATCAATTTGACCCCTAATAAATCCATTCTCTTTTAGAAAAGAGCTTAACCTCTCATACCAAGCTCGAGGAGCTTGCTTTAATCCGTAAAGAGCTTTTGAGAGTTTGAACACATGATTCGGCTTCTTCAAATCTTCAAAACCAGGAGGTTGACGAACATACACTTCTTCATTTAAGAACCCATTCAAAAAGGCACTTTTGACATCCATTTGAAATAGTTTTATACCTTTATGAGTAGCATAAGCTAAGAGGATTCTTATTGCTTCAAGTCTTGCTACGGGTGCAAACGTTTCATCATAATCAATTCCTTCTTGTTGATTGTACCCTTGTGCCACTAGTCTTGCTTTATTTCTAATGACTTCTCCATCCTCATTTAATTTGTTTCTAAATATCCATTTAGTCCCAATAATAGATTTATCCAGAGGATGGGGTACAAGATTCCATACCTTGTTTCTTTCAAATTGTGAGAGTTCTTCCATCATTGCTTCAACCCATGACTTATCACCAATAGCTTGATCAATCGTTTTGGGTTCAACTTGTGATATCATGGCCATGTTGGTGGTGTTTTCTCTTAGAGAATTTCTGGTTCTAACACCATCTTCAGTATTCCCAATGATTAGATCTGGAGGATGATGTGTGACAGTTCTCCATCCTCTTGGAGGTTGCTGTGAGGTTGGGTCAGACGCATCCTCATCATGAGGATCGGATACCCGAGAGGATGAAGGTTCATCTTCTTCATTTTTGTCCACTTTTTCTAAACACAAGTCATCAAACTCATCAAAAATAACATGCATGGATTCCTCCACAGTTTGAGTCCTAAGATTATATATTCTATAACCTTTTGACGTTGTGGAGTATCCTAGAAAAATTCCTTTATCAGATTTTGGATCAAACTTTCCCAAATTTTCTTTATTATTGAGAATGTAGCAATAACACCCAAAAATATGAAAATAGGAAATATTTGGTTTTCTCCCTTTCCATAGCTCGTATGGAGTTTTGTTTAAAATTTTTCTAATGGATGCACGATTAGAAACATAACAAGCAGTGTTAATGGCTTCAGCCCAAAAATACTTTTCAATGTTGGCTTCATTTAAAATGGTTCTAGCCATTTCTTGTAAGGTTCTATTTTTCCTTTCAACAACCCCATTTTGTTGGGGAGTTCTTGGACAAGAAAAGTTGTGAGAGATACCATTTTCATTACAAAGATTTTTAAAAGATTCATTTTCAAATTCACCCCCATGGTCACTTCTCACAGAAATAATTTTTGAACCATTTTCGTTTTGAACCTTTTTGCAAAAATGGTGAAACGCCTCAAAGGCTTCATCTTTATGTTTCAAAAATAAGACCCAAGTAAAACGAGAGAAGTCATCAACAATAACAAAGCCATATCTTTTGCCACTAAGACTTGGAGTCTTTATGGGACCAAAAAGGTCAATATGAATAAGTTCAAGTGGATGTTTTGTTGAAACAATATTTTTTGAGTGGAAGCTACTTTTAACTTGTTTTCCTTTAACACAAGCTTCACAAACTTTGTCTTTCTCAAAATTGATTTTTGGAAGACCTTTAACTAATTCTAATTTTGATAAATTAGAAATAGTTTTTAAGCTTGTGTGACCAACTCTTTTGTGCCAAATCCATTTATCTTTATCAATGGATACAAAACAAGATTCAGAGGGTAAATCATCCAAATAAAGTTCATATAAATTCTTTTTTCTAAAACCGGAGAAGAAAACTCTACCCGAGGATGAATGTTTGACCTCACAAAGAGTAGGCTTAAAAATAACTTCAAAACCACTATCACATAATTGACTAATACTCAGCAAGTTATGTTTTAGACCATCAACATACTGAACATTTTCAATTTTAGCAGAATTATTTTTACCAATAATACCTGTACCTTTTATTTGAGCTTTATCATTGTTACCAAATGTGACTGATCCTCCATCCTTTATTTCTAAGGAAATAAAGCAGTGCTTATCTCCCGTCATATGCCTTGAGCAACCACTGTCCAAGTACCAAGGCCTTCTTTTGTTGATCATAGGATGAACCTGTGTTAGGTTTTAAAAGTAACTTAGGTACCCATATAGCATTGGGTCCTTGTTGGTTAGTTTTTCCTCTTATGAGGATTTTTCTTTTGTGATAACAAATAGAATCATGGTGACCATGTTTACCACAAAATGAACAACCTTTCTTTATATTTTCAGCTTTCTTCTTAGCGTGGCAGATTTTGAAAGTGTGCCCAAGTTTTTTGCAAAAAGTACATTTTGGCCTATCCTCTTGTTTTTTGGGCAAGAAAAAATTTTCATACAATTTTTGTTTTTGAGAACTTTTAAAACCAATACCAGCTTTGTCAAAAATTCCAGATTGAGATCCCATTATCTTTTGAAAAGTTTCAGTAGATTTAACAAAGTTGGTGATGTCATTTTTTAGTTCTTCAACTTCTACTTTTAAAATCTCCTTTTCTGTGTCCTCTTCCAGAGGATGAATTCTGACATTCTTTTTATTTAAAAGTGCTTGCTGCTCAGATAATTTCTCATGAGATAACTGCAGATCTAGAATGATTTTTTCATATTTCTCATTCTTTGCTTGAAGTTCCTCATTGAGTTTCTTTATTTCATAAAGTTGATTTTTGAGAAAACCACATTTATGAGATAAAGTATTTGAGTCATTTAAAAGATTGTCAAATTCAATTTCTAATTGTTCACAAGAAGGACATAGTTCTGAAATACTTACTTTTTCAGTTTCTGATTTTGCCATAAGACATAGGTTGGCTTCTTCATCCTTTTCTTGCTCAGAAGATGACTCGTCACTATCATCCCAAGTAATCATCATGGATTTGTTTTTGT
>NC_021161.2:13899515-13913408 GCF_000331145.2 Cicer arietinum | reverse complement strand
ATATATATATATATATATCAATTCTCATAAATTTTATTCACATTAAATTAATAACTTAAAAAAACAATTTACAGTAAAAAAATCTAATCCTAATCTAATTTAAAAACTATTTTCACGGTTAATATTACTGATGAAAAACATGACTCCAACACCCTCTTTAATTTTATTTTTGAATTCTCCAAATAATATTTTTTTTTTCAAAAAAACTTATTATAAAACAATACTTTTAATCTTAAACAAATAAAAACAATAATTATTAAAGAATTAAATAATTAGATTAGATGAAAAAAAAAATTTAAAATAATGGACATGACATATATAAATTAAGTAAATTAGTAAATGTAAAGATGAGTAAGTAACTTAATAATGAATTTTTATTTTTGTTATTCAACATAGTATGTTATTTATATGAAATACATGACATTTAAAAATTCATATAAATCTTGATGTATCAAATGGCAAAATATCTTTCATTATTCCGGTACTATTCACAAA
The DNA here is from genome assembly GCF_000331145.2 of Cicer arietinum. NCBI lineage: Eukaryota > Viridiplantae > Streptophyta > Magnoliopsida > Fabales > Fabaceae > Cicer > Cicer arietinum. The sequence goes on along the minus strand of NC_021161.2, from coordinate 13,912,913 downwards.
ATACTAAAGAAAAATAATCTTCCTATTACAAAAAAAAAATTACAATACACATACAAACTATGATTATTTTTTATCTTTGAATTTGCACGTTTGAAAAATCATTACTTCCAATAAGAAGCCTAAATTATTTATCTATGATTATTTAATTCATAAATAAATTTTATATTTATTTAAATAATTATTATTTTTCTCCTCAATAGTTGAATTCATCGCTAATGGTTAAGAAGCCTAAATTTTATATTTACTTAAATAAATTATTATTTTTCTCTTCAATATAGATGTCAACATTTATAATAAGTTTTTTTTTTAAATAAATTTATAATAAATTATAACATTTATAATAAATTTTATATTTACTTAAATAAATTATTATTTTTCTCTTCAATATAGATGTCAACATTTATAATAAGTTTTTTTTCTTCAGAAAAAATCTTAGAGGTGTACAATTTTTGTGAGACAAAATTTAGAAACATAAACAATAAAAAAATATATATAACAAAATAGTAATCTTTTTTTATAAATAAAATAAAATAAATTTACGTAATTCGTGAACATATTTACCAAAGTAATTGATGTCAACATTTTGAATGTGTCTATGTACATTTTGTAGATTCAATATGAAATGGTGTCCGATTGTTCCATATACACCAGAAAGTTGTTAGAAGCAACACCAAACACACAGTTGCTTCAATTCTATCTCAGTAAGAATATGAAAGACATGTTTGTTAATACACAAATAATATAATTTAAAAATTGAATTTACACAAAGAGAACTAAACTTTGTTATCCTTCAAGACCATTTCCATTGCATAAAATTTATGTTTAAACCACACTCCCACAACTTTAACAACCAAACTCCATGGCTCAGAAATTGAAGCAACAAAATGTGATTTTTTTTCCAGACATCAGAGAAAGATAAACACAAAATGAATAAGGAATATTTGATAAAGAAAAGTTAAAAATGATTTGTGTAACATGAATGATATTTACAAAGGAGACGCAAAAAATGAGAGGAAGAGAGATAGTTGACCGAGAAGGCGAATTAAAAAGGAAAGTCTCATGGCGAAAAGAATTCTTAAAATAAAATAAAATTTTTAATTAAATTAATTTAAAGCGGTAGTTGCTGTTTAAAAAACAATTACCTTAGAAAAACTGTCAAACATTTCGAATTTCTGGGAATGAAATTGAGTACGGAGAGACTGTGACCAAATTCTCGAACCAATACTATTTTGCAAATTCAAATTGAATTGGTGTCCGGTTGTTTTATATGCTTCAGAGTTAGACGCAACACCAAGAGAACAAAAGTTGTACACAACTCTCTCACGAATAGTAGTCTCAAATCGAGAAATAAGAGTTTTTCGCACTGTTGCTTGAATTTTATTATCCGAACAATATGAAACACAAGTTTGTTAAATTAATAACATGACAAATAAGTTTGTGTATAGTTTAAAATTTGAATTTATAAAACAAATAGTTAAACCTTGTCATCCATCATCAGTACAATTTTCATCGCATAAAATTTATGTTTGATATTCAAATCAAACAGAAACCATAATCGCACGATTTTAACAACCAAATTCCATGACTCATTTTATGGAGAAATTGAAGCAACAAAATCTGATTTTTTGTCGGACATCGGATAACGATAAACAAAAAAATATATAACGAATTTTTAGAATAGAAAAAATTAAGAGGAAATTGTGTACGATGAGATAATACGAATGATATTTATAAGAGGACACAAAAAATGAGAGATTATTGAGGATAGACGGTTAACGAATGACGACGTATTAAAAAAGAAAGTTGGAAGACAATTAGTAAAATAAAATAATTTTCTTAATTAAATTAATTTGAAATTGTGGTTGATAAAGTAGTGTTTAAAAAACAATTCCTTCAAAAACTATCAAGTAGTGGTGTATTGTATTTTATTTTTAACTCAAAATTCTTCTTATTTTTTAATTAGTCATTAACTTCTCAACGATATAAAGTCGTGGTATAATGGAAGTTTTATTTTTTTCTTAAAAAAAAATCTTTTATTTTTAATTCATTCTTCTTATTTTTTAATTGGTCATTAACTTATCACATTTTATTTTTAATTCATTCTTCTTATTTATTTAACTGGCCATTAACTTCTCAACGGCCACATACAATTACCTTAAAAAACTGTCAAGTCGTGGTGTATTGTATTTTATTTTTTATTTTTTAATTGGTCACTAAATTCTAAATGCATCACATACAAAGGTCGTGATGTAACTGAAAGTTTTATTTTTTTCTTTCTTAATTTTTTTTTAATTTTTAATTCATTCTTCTTATTTTTTTAATTGGCCATTAACTTCACAAACGGACGCATGATGTATTATTTTATTTAATTGGCCACAAAATTCTCAATGCATCACGTACAAAGGTCGTGATGTAACTGGAAGTTTTATTTTTTTCTTTCTTAATTTTTTTTTAATTTTTAATTCATTCTTCTTATTTATTTAATTGGCCATTAACTTCTCGGACACATGTATTATTTCTATTAATAGAAAATTGATATATTCCTAACACTCTATTTGGCTCACACGTGGCAAACTTGCCAAATTATCATGTTTGCTTTATTATAATGTATAGATAACAATGACATATTGAAAAAATTTACCATTCAAGTAATTCGTGTGAACGTATATTCCAGAAAGTTGTTAGACGCAACACGAACAAATACATAGTTCCACCAGTAATATTAATCTCAAATCGAGAAATAAAAGCTCGCGAATATTAATCTCAGTACTATTTCCATTGCATAAAGTTTTGTTTGACATTGAGGAGATCAAGACAGAAACCACAGTCGCACAACTCTAACAACCAAATTCCATAACTCATTTTTTGGAGAAATTGAAGTAACAAACTCTGATGGAGAAATTGAAGCAACAAAATATGATTTTTGTTTTAAACATTGGATAAAGATGAATAAGAAAGTTTTGGTAAAGAAAATTTAAAAAGGAATTGTGTATACAGAGATAATATGAATGATATTTATAAGGGAGACGCAAGAAATGAGAGAGTACTGAAGAGAAGAGAGACGGTTGAAAGAGGGAATTAAGAAAGAAAGTCTGAATGAATTAAAAGAATTCGTAAAATAAAATAAATTTTTAATTAAATTAATTTGAAGCGATGGTTGCTAAAGTAGTGTTTAAAAAACAATTCCAAAAACTGTTCGTGGTGGGTGTAATTTAATGGTGCTGTTGTTGTTTTTTCTTTTTTTAACTGACCACTAAATTCTCAACGGTGAAACGTCAAGTAGTGGTGTAGTGTATTTTATTTTTAATTCAATTCTTTTTATTTTCATTCTTTTACTTTTTAATTGGCCACTAACTTTTCGACTGACGCATATACAAAGTCGTGTAACATAAGTTTAATTTTATTCTAAAAGAAGAGATATTATTTCTATTAATAGAAACTTGATAGTAGTGGTGTAGTGTAGTTTATTTTTAATTCAATTCTTTTTATTTTCATTCTTTTATTTTTTAATTGGCCACTAACTTTTCAACTGACGCATCTACAAAGTCGTGTAATAAGTTTAATTTTATTCTAAAAGAAGAGATATTATTTCTATTAATAGAAACTTATATCTTCCTAACCCTGTTTAGCTGACACGTGTCAAACTTGCCAAATTATCATCTTTGCTTTATTATATTGTATAGATTTAAAGTGGTTGCGTGTTTAAAGCGGTGGTGTGATTGACTGTATTTTGGTGTTATTCTTCTTCTTTTATAACTAGCAAATAAATTCTCAACGGTGAAACGTAAGTGGTGGTGTAGTGTATTTTATTTTTAATTCATTTTTTTATTTTCATTCTTTTATTTTTTAATTGACAACTAACTTTTCAACTGACGCATGTACAAAGTCGTGTAACATAACTTTAATTTTATTATAAAAAAATATTATTTCTATTAATAAATAGAAACTTGATATCTTCCTAACCCTGTTTAGCTGACACGTGTCAAACTTGCCAAATTATCATATTTGCTTTATTATATTGTATAGATTTAAAGTGGTTGCGTGTTTAAAGCGGTGGTGCGATTGACTGTATTTTGGTGTTATTCTTCTTCTTTTATAACTAGCAACTAAATTATCAACGGTGAAACGTAAGTAGTGGTGTAGTGTATTTTATTTTTAATTCATTCTTTTTATTTTCATTCTTTTATTTTTTAATTGACAACTAACTTTTCAACTGATGCATGTACAAAGTCGTGTAACATAACTTTAATTTTATTATAAAAAAATATTATTTCTATTAATAGAAACTTCACATCTTCGTAGCACTCTGTCTAGCTGACACGTGTCAAACTTGCCAAATTATCATTTTTGCTTTATTATTTTGTATAGATAAATAAAAATAAATAAAATTATTTTAAAAAATAAAATTATATTAATAAAATCAAACAAAATACTTGTAATAGAAAAAAATGCATCAAAGTTAATACCGATAAACGGATGTCTAAAATGTGCTATATTCTTTTAACAACTTCCTCCTATTTTGTAGATAAATCTATAGTAATTTAACAATTCGCTCTTATTTTGTAGGTAAAATAACAACCAAAGTCTATTTTGTTAATAACTCTCTCTTATTTTTCTCCGGATCTAATAAATAAAAAATAATAAAAATAATAATAATAAAAAAGTAAATTATATTAATAGAATTAAATAAAATACATTAAATTGAAGAAAAAAATATCAAATTGAAGAAAAAACATGAAATTTAAATTAATGATGTGCACCTAATTTCAATGTTTAATTTCTTTTTTTCAAACTCATTCCAATTATTGTCAAGTCATGCCTCATGTCGACATGATATAGATTTTATGTCTTTTATTGGTTGTGGAAATCATTAATTTACATCGAGGATATTTTTAAGTAGAGGACATTAATTTTGATAGAGGACATTTGTGACCATATGATATGAACCAACACATTTTATGTGATCAAGGCTTAAAGGAGTAGGGTTACCTATCAAATTAGGTATCATAAGCTGATCTTTTGCGCAAAACAAACTCTTAAAGAATCGAAAAGCTTTTTCTTTGAGCATATTATTGTCTGTGTACCATTCACCTGAGATGATATTAGGACCTTGATTTTTGTTTTGTTTCTTTTTTTTTTTTTTTTTCTGTTGCGAATTACAATTTGAGCATGAAAAGAAAAGTATTCTCACTCCTCAAGAAAACCATATACCCTACAATTATACTTCTATCCTCGCATTTTAATATAAACTTCATTTTATCCTTATTTTTTTTGAAAAAAAAGTAGATTAAGTATCATACGTGATTATTTAACTTAATTTCAGTTAATGTTTTAATCTTTTTTTTTTCTCGATTTGGTCATTTATTTTAATTTTAAGTGATAATTTGATTTTTTATGTTTTAAAATTTCAACAATGTTATCCTTTTTTTACAAAAATTTAAAAAATTTATCAAAATTTTCAAACAAATCCATAAAATTAATTATATTCGGTAATATAAAATAAATTTCATCAAATTCGTGACTCAAATCTTCAAATAAACTCATATTTGTCATTCTTTATTTGATGTTGTTAGAGATGAAAATATAAGTTTATTAAGATTTAAGTTATGAATTTGATGAAATTATATTATATTGATAATGATAATTAATTTTATGGGTTTTGTTTGAAATTTTTGATGAATTTTTTGAATTTTTGCAAAAAATAAGGATAACATTGTTGACATTTTAAAACATAAAAGAAGAAAAATAACATTGTTAACATTGTCACTTAAAATTAAAATAAATGACCAAATTGAAGAGAAAAAAAAGATAAATAACTAAAACGATAACTGAAATTAAGTTTAGGGACACGTATGGTATTTAACACTGAAAAACACTTTTTGAAAAGTTTACTATTACATTAAATTTTTTTCCTTTCAAAAAACACAAATTACTAAAGTTTGTATCAAAAAACATAAAATTTGAGTTTCCCGAAATACAAAACTATTTTAAAAACTTAATTTCATATTTTTTTTCGTAACACAACCATTTTGTATAAATAAATAAAAAATGATCCATTAAATTTTTTTTGTAAAGTTTACCAGTACACACAAAAAAACTTCAAAACAAAAAAAAATTATGAAATACTATCGAAAAATTTATTTTAATTTTTTCAATACACAAATGGGTTTCAGAAAACTTAAATTAGAGTATATTGGAACATAAATTTCTTTTAAAAATTTAACTCAAAAGTTTTGGAACATATCGTGCTCCGGTAAACTTAAACTAAGTTTTCTAAAGAATATTTCTATTTTGAAAAATTGAAACCTTAAATTTTCTAGAATATAGTTGAAAATGGTGGGGGTGGGACAATTTTTGTTTTTGTTTTCTTAGTTAAAAAAAAGGTACAATAGGTAGTTTGTGTAAAATGTAGGGGTAGGATATAGAATAAAATTGTTCTAAGTTAAAGGAATAGTACGAGATGAATGTCTGCCGCAACAAAGTAAAGAGAAAGGGAACAAAGTAGTACACGATAAATGAAAGGAATTGGCGATGGTGATCATCCACAACTGCCTAGAATTTTATCTGTTTTTACCAAAAATTAAATATATTATTTCTCTCAGTTATTTTATCACTCTCTTCTAGAATTTTTGTCCTCTAAATCTATTTATAATATATTAAATCAGCTCTTAACTTTCTTGCGCTAACACATCGTCAATACATGCATATGTAATTGTCTTTGTTCTACATCAACCAAATTTTCGACGCTTCAACCTCCAAATTCTACTTGCCTTCTTTGATATACATTTCTACCATTTTTTTTTAGCATGTACCTCTTTTCTTCACTTAATTACAATTTAATGTTTTGGTATTGCATTCCACTTTATATAACCATATAGTTTCATAACATCACTTTTCAATAATTGCATCATTAACTTCTTTTTCGAAAACATAATTTTTCATCGGCTCACTCTTCTCCTCCAATTAAATATTTGTTTAAGTTTTATTGGCTCATCAGTTAAATATTTTTCATGGGCTCACTCTTTTTATGTACCCGAAACTTTTGCTTACAACAATTGAACAATGAAACCACATGGTCAGCAGTGTGAAATCTATAACATGTAAGTTCTTTTGTGATACTGCTTTGAATTCATGAACAAATCACGTATATTTTAACAACTAACATTTGTCTATATAAATATCACAATGATAGGCTATTGAAATCTAGCTAATTTTGCCAACATGTATTTTTAATAAATTATATACTAATATTATAAAATATAATATGATGACAAACTCTAAATATTATTCTTTTACTTCAACTTAATTAGATTGTGGTTGCTCATAAAAAAAAAATAGATACTGATATAGTCATTTTCCTCTAATCAATTATCACTTAATGCGTCTTTGCGTACACACAATTATTTATTTATTTAATAAATTGTACACCATTATTAATGATTCTAAGGTTTAAAGTTTTTACATAGAATATCTTTTTTTTTTTAAATCATATTTTTTTTCCTTTTTTGTGTCTACTCCAGAAAAAGTAGAATACAAGTTTGTTTCTTTAGAAACAAGCATAAACCACTAGAAACAAAACCAGTGCTTTGAGTTGTATTGTTTTATTCTTAAATTATCTAATTTATATTATGTTATATGACAAACAACTTGATCTTGAAAAGTCAATGCAAGTTGAGGATACTCCAGGTTTACCAGAACTAGAGGAATCATATGCAGACAAACCAGAAGAACTTGAAAAATAAGATGATACAAGAAAATCAGAAGAATATGAAAATTCTTCAAAGGATGAATCTAATTAAGTTAGAAACAATCAAGATAAGTCAGAAGGAAAATCAATATGGAAGTACAAGTCATATCATCCTGAAACTCTAATCATTAGAAGTGCAAGTGATCCTTTGAGGACAAATCTTCACTAAAAGATACCACTTTGTTTGGCTTACTCTCATCAATTGAACATACCTCTACTAATGAAGCATTTGCAGATGATGGATGAATTCTTGCAATGGAAGAAAAGTTAAATGAATTTAAGAGGAATGATGTTTGGGATCTAGTACCTAGACCAAAGAGGAACTTTATTGGAACCAAGTGGGTTTTCAGAAACAAGCTAAATGAAAAAGGTGAAGTGGTCATAAACAAGGAAATTCTTGTCGCATAAGGCTACAATTAGCAAGAGAGGATTGATTACACTGAGAAATTTCCTCTAGTGGCCAGGTTAAAAGTTATTCATATTCTACTTTCTTTTGCTGCAAATAATAACAATTATTTCAAATGGATGTTAAAAGCACTTTTCTAAATGGTTATCTAAGTGAAAAAATCTATGTTAAACAACCCTCAGGTTTTGAAAATTCTGAATTTCCAAATCATGTTTTTAAACTTAGGAAATCTATGTACGGTCTAAAACAAGCACCAAAGGAATGGTATGATAGACTTAGTAACTACTTACTTAAAAGTAAATTTGAAAAAGGAAAAATAGAAAATATACTTTTTAGAAAATCAATAGGAGATGACATTCCTATTATTCAAATTTATGTTGATGACATTATTTTTTGGATATATTGACGACACTCTTTGCCAATAATTTTTTAAATTGATGCAGCTTGAATTTCGAATGAGTATGATCGGAGAACTTAAGTTCTTCTTAGGGATACAAATTCAACAAAGTAAAAAATATATATACATTCATCAAACTAAATAAACAAAAGAGCTTTTTAGTAAGTTTAAGAAGAGTGATTGCAAACTTATGGCTACACCAATGCACCCTACTTGTGCACTTGAAAAAGATGATCCAGGCCAAAAAATTGACCAAAAAAACCTATAAAGGAATGAAGGATTCCTACTTTACCTTACCGCTTCCAAATCTGACAAAATGTTTAGTGTATGTGCAAAATTTCAAGTTAACCCTAACAAATCATATTTAACTGATGTTAAGAGAATCCTTTGATACCTAAAAGGCACTACCAACCTTAACTTGTTCTACAAGAAACCTCCTATGTACAAACTGAGTGGATATTGGGATTCTGATTATGCTTGAGATAAACTTGAGAGAAAAAATACTAGTGGAAACTTGAAGACTACAAAATCATTGAATTCAACTTTAAGACTACAAAATCCTTGAAGACAACAAAATCTCCTAAGTACATCAACTTGAAGAGTGTAAAATTCTTGAGTTCAACATTCCCAAATAGAAACCAAACACCACTTCGTTAGGGGCTTTGTTAAAAAAAACGTATTAAACATTAAGCTTATAGACACCGAACCCCAATGGGTTGACATATTCACCAAAACACTAGCTGAAAATAGGTTTGACTTCATCCATATTTGAAGAAGATTTGATTAACATTTATCTCCAACAAAATATGAACATAATAAATCTGAAGAATTTACAAACACAATCTGAACAAAATACAAACATAATCAATCTGAAGAACTTACAAACTCAATCTAAACAAAATAGGAACATAATTATATAAAGAATTTACAAACTCAATATGAACAAGATACAATTCAGAATTAAACAAGGACTAAATTGAGGCCCTAATTTGAACTATAAATAGATACTCAAGGCTGAAGAAAAATATCATCGAAAAGCATAAAGGAGTATAAAAATTGTAGCTCAAATTTCAAATTCACCTTAAAGTTTAAAGAGAGAAACATTTGTTCGAATGAGAAATATTCTTTAAGCGTTTTTTCTTAGAGTGTGAGAGTTATTATTATTAATAAATTTGTTAGAAGCAAACACTTAAAGTTCCAATATTTTGTATCCAACCCGATAGTGGTTTAGTTCATTCTTCAATCTAGGGTTATCGGGTTGTTAGGGGAAGACTTGACTTGTAGGGTCAATGTGGTTAGTTCCTCAAAAATCTGGGGTTGTCATGTTGTTTGGGAAAATTGGCTTGGAGGGTCAAGTGCTTTGTAATTCAAGGGTTTTGAATTAGTGGATTAAAGCCATCAGAATGAAGGGACTAGATGTAACCAAGTTAGTTGTGAACCAAGATAAATCAACGTGTCAAATTATATAAGCATTAATTGTTTGTTGTTTCTAACTGATTGCTTCTTATATAAGTAATTCAAAAAAACCAATCAGCCTTCATCAAATTAGCAAAAAGTTATCAACTTTGCCAAACATAATTCAAGCCCTTTCTCGTGGTTGCACCTTCAATTTACCCCCAGTAAAGTTTATAATTGGACTTTTGCTCCAACATTAAAAGTTGTAACTCTAATTTTTAGCTTTCCAATGCCTACTCGCATCCGTCAATCCAATATGCAGAGCTCAAGTTATGGCCTACAGAGAAAGCATGGGTCAATATGCAAATAATAAATTTAAAACTCAATTTTGACCCAAAATTTAGAAACATCTACCAAAATTGAATTAATATTTGGTGACCAGAAGAAATCATTGTGTCTCTCTGCTTTGCACCACTCTCTTTACTTTAATATAGCCACACAAAGAGTCTTGAAAAACACAATTCAAACCCCATTTTTCTTGTGTAATCCCTTTAATATAGCCACACAATGAGTTTATTCTACCTCTGTTAAAATAATTTTTTTGGTTACATATATGTTCGGCCTTTAACAAATTGAAATTCTTTTTGCCTTTAATTGACAAAACGTCAATATGTCTATGGAAATTTTTTTCTAAGGCATGTGAGAATTGGTATTATGAAATGTGTAGCCCTTTTTCAAAGTGTGTGCTAAGTCATTTAATTCACTTTCAAGCTTAGAAACTCAAAAATTTAATCAAAAACACCTTAGGCCTTATACTAGCTCGATTGACAAATCCAAACCCTTAGGAATTTTTTGTAAAGCTTCACTTAGAACTTTTAATGAAAAAATTTGGATCCTTCTGCATTTTGTTAGTTGATATGTTTCCTTATTTTCCTTTCTTTTTGTCTAATAACAAAAGGAGAAAAGTTTTGAGAATAATTTTGGCTTTCTTTTACTCTTTGTCCAATAAAAATGGCTACACACAAAAGAATGAGTGGGAGCATTGCATTATTTGTGTTTACTTTTATTTTGTCTTAAAAAATATTTACAAATTTAAGTGTTTGTCATCATCATAAGTGGGGAGATTGTTAGAACCAAGTTGTTTCGAAAAACAATGACTCTTAATTCTTGTTTTGATGGTAAGAAAATATATGTCAGAACAATTTATGTTTCAATGTATTTTTCTTAGATGCACAGACTCTCCACCACAAGTTATGATAGTTATCGTCTGAATATAAGATGTTACTTTCACTCTTCCGCTATATAACCAAGTCAATAATCTGATCAACGTGCCTCCCTATGACTCTGATCAACGAACATTGATGCCTAATCTAATTCGTCTTCATTTGTTTAATGCAATTAAAGACAAAATTGATCCTCTGGTCAATGTTTTGTGAAAAGTAAATGCTCTGAGCCCAAACTAAAAAATAAGTCAATACTTCTACATTCTTTGTCTCTTGGTTGACCCAAATCAAATCAGTTGTTATCCTCTATAAGAAGCTATCCTCTGATTTAAACATCCACAACATTGTGATCCTCTGATCCGTACATCATTTGATGTTCATGACTTAATGATCAAGATACACTAAATCATCATAAACCCAAGAAAAGACACAAAATAAATGTAAACATTAAAGACAAATGTCTAATTTTACGATCCTTGCATTTCATACCAGAATTGCGCAACAATTTCCACAATAGTCAGAAATCCTAATTTCATCAAATTTCTTTATATAAAGAAGTGCGAGCAACAATTCAAACGAGCGAAACTTGTTTATAACAATTCCTTGCATACAAGAAAGATAAAAAGTTCTTGAGATACCGAGAAACACTTCAACCTTTGATATTTTAACCTGACCTAGTAGTGGTTGCAACCTCAAAAACTTGATTGTACAAAGCATGAAGTTTGAGAAGATTAAAACATAATTAGGAGGCTAGTAGATGTTCTAGTGCTTGTGAAAATAAGTTTGATTTACGTGATTAAATCCTTACTAGACATAGCTACCATAGTTGTGGTGAACTAGAATACATTTTTTTTGTGATCTCTCTTCCTTGTTTCCTTACTTTTCTTAAGTTTGTTTTAGGTTTTTAACTGGAACTTGTTTTGACAAAAAACTGTTTAAAATAAAAACACAATTCAAAAGCCCATTTCTTATGTTTTTTAAACATCAAAGAGAAGAATTGGAATTATGTGTGAAGAATAATTTAAAATAAAATATATAAGGTTTTAAAAATTCATTAATACCAAAGTTAACCCAATCCGACCATTTTTGCTTAGCGAGGAATAGTGTCTTCGTGCGATACAAACTCTAGGAGACACATTGAGAAACTCTCATGGTACAAAGAGACATACTCATAAATCCTCTAGTTAAATACACGAACTCCCTGTGTGAATTAACACCGTCGTCATACAAAATCATGTATTAATACCCAATTTAAATAGACATTATAACTAAATTTTAGTCTTTGTCAACAAAATAAACATCAACTCATTAAGTAAATTGAAATTTGTTTCATAAACTAATCTTCTATACATATTAGAATAAAAATCCAAATTGGTCCTTAGCATTTGCATAAATGGGACATATGAGTCCCTCTGTTTAATTTGATAAAAATTTGAAAGATTGTTTTGTTGCAGGTCACGTAACAGTGATGAGGTGTGAGTTATCTATGCAAAGTGTTATAGAAAATATTGAGAGACTAACACTACAAGAAAAATGTCATTTTATAGGGCTCATTTTACAGCGCTTACTAAATACAAGCGCTGTTGTAAATATATTTTAAAAATAACGGAGCCTATAACAGCGCTGTGAAAAAAGCGTTGTTGTAGGGTCATATAGCGTTTGTGCATAATGTTTACAAGGCTTTTACAGCGCTTGTACACAAGCGCTGTAAACTGAAGCGCCCTCACATAATGTTTTACAGCGCTTAGACATGCGCTTTCAAATAATTAAATTACCTATTACATCGCTTTTTTCACAAGCGCTGTAAAAGACATGCGTTTTCAAATAAATAAATTACCTATTACATCGTTTTTTTCACAAGCACTGTAAAAAACATGCGCTTTAAACAAAAATCATTTACTTTTAAATAAATAAAAACAAATTTACGAACCCTCATCACCTATACTCTGGGAACCCTCATATCCTCTACGTACTGTGCGACCATCTACGTTGTCTCAGGTATTTATTAATTTGTTGTTGTAAAAAAATCTTTAGTTTTTTAATAATTGAAAACTAATAAATTGTTACATATTAAATCTTTTCTTTTTGAAATTTGTTGATCTGTTCTGTTTTGAAATCTTTTCTGTTTTGAAATTGTTACATAATAATGGACCTTGGGTTCCATTTTCCAATATTAGATATGTTGATATTGGTTTCTTTTTGAAATTTGTTGATCTGTTCAGTAGCTTAT
>NC_021161.2:13895499-13899322 GCF_000331145.2 Cicer arietinum | reverse complement strand
AATGGAATTGATCAAAGCTATACATGTTGGATAAGACATGGTGGGAAAAAAAAAAGGAAACATTAATTTTGAGAATGGTTCGACATATGCTTCAACTGACTTCGATATAGATACATATGAGCCAGACCGAGTTGAGGAGATTGCAAAAGCAGTTGAAGAAGATCTCCGAGATTGTCCTAGAAAACAAGGTGGTCTTTTATAGCGCTTCTTGAAAAAAGCGTTGTAAAAAAGCCTTTTTAAAAATAAAATAAGGAGGCATTTTAGAGCGCTTATTTGAAAAAGTGCTGTAAAAGACTTTAAAAAAAAACATTCATATAACATAAGAAAACAAGGAGGTCTTTTACAACGCTTCTTGGAAAAAGCGTTGTAAAAGAGCCTTTTTAAAAATAAAATAAGGAGGCCTTTTAGAGCGCTTTTCCAACAAGTGCTGTAAAAGAGTCTTTTTAAAAATAAAATAAGGAGGTCTTTTAGAGCGCTTTTCCATCAAGCGTTGTAAAAGGCTTATTAAAAAGCGTTGTAAAAGGGTTTTATATATAACAGTAAACTGCTTCAGTTTCCTCTTCATTACGTAAACTTCACTATCATCTCAACCTTCATCGTTCTTCTCTTCCTTTGCAAACCCTATCATCTCTTCCATTACGAACCTTATTTCTACGATCATCTCCCTCATTTCGAACCTTATTTCCATCCACAATCATCTCTCCCATTACACACAATATCTTTTTATTGAATTACGTAACCCTCATTACGTATTTCTTCAAACCATATTTCTACGAATCGTATTTCTGCGAACCCTCATTTCTGTTGTTTAATGTATTTCTTCGAACCCTCATTATTCAGGTATTGATGTTATTAATTTTTTGTTATCACTAAAATGCATGTTGAGCTTGTTTAAGATATACTGATATGTACTTAGAATACTGCATGTTGAGCTTGTTGAAGTTATACTAAACTGCATGTTGAACTTGTTGTAGATAAATGGATACCACCAAAGATTTAGAATGTCAAAATGAAGAAGTTGTGAACACCAAGACTTACGAAAACGAAGTCAAACATGGTGCAACTATAATGCAAAAGGTCATTAAAGCAAGGAGCAATGGCATTAAATTTGAGGTATACTATACTCTGTTTGCTATTTATTTTTTATCTTTTTTGAAAGCATGTACTTACTATATGAGTTTATTAGGTTGGATGGAATGAAAGTGGTCAGCCAATTGACCCCAACAGCTCCATGTTTGTAAGTTACATTGGGGTTGTTGTTCGTCAAAATATCCCCATTACAATCGATGACTGGAGAGATAAGGCGTTGAAGGATGCCAAAGAAATATTGTGGAATGATATACAGGTAACTTTTTTGATCCACTCTTTTGTCATTTATAATTTTTTCCATTCAAATACTTTACTCAAACTATATCTTTATTTCGCTTGCAGACTTCTTTTGTTCTTGATGAGGGGAGAAAAAGTTACGTATTGAGAGTTGCTGGGAAAATCCATTGGGGATTTAGATCTCACCTCTCTAATTTCTATCTAAAAGATAGAGAAGGAAATATGAATGTTGAAGCTCCAAGAATAAATAAACATTATATATCAAATGATGAATGGAGTGCATTTGTATCCAAACGTTCAGACCCCGCGTTTGTCGTAAGTGATTAATTTATTAGCATTTGTGTTTTATTATTCATATTTTAAATTTTTACACGATTGCTATTTTTTTTTATATAGAATATATGTAAGGCAAATCGCGGAAGGGCAAGAAATCCGACGCACCCATACAAAAAATCACGTATGGGATATGCACGTCTTGAGCAAAAACTTGTAAGTAATTAAACATCACTTTTATATAATGAAGTAAATTGTATTATAAACTATAGTTTCTAACTAATATTTACACCCAATCCGATCAACCGTTGGGTCGTCATATATTGTGGAAGGAAGCTCGTGTAAATAAGGACGGAGTGGTTGACAATGAAAATGTCCAAAAAGTAATAGAACTTTGTGTAAGTATATTATCACTTCAATAACTTTTAATATTGTATTTTATCACTTCAATATTTTTTAATATTGTATTTTAAAAATGATATTGAACTTATCTTTTTAATCCTACATGTATTTTAGGAGACTATCGAACAAAGTTCTGAAAATCAAGAGGGCAACAAATCTAGTTGCAGGGACATTCTGGGTAAAGTGATTAATGTTCCTGAGTATTCTGGCCGGGTTAGGGGGAAATGATTTGGCGTAACTCCTAAAAGCTATTTTTCCCAAGAGAAGCGCCAAAATCCATCCAATGAGGAAGTATTAGAGAAGCTCAAACTCCTTACAGAGCAAGTGACACTTTTGGTGAAGACGAACAAAGACAAGCAACTCCCGGATTAGCTCCAACGTGAAATACAAATGGAGAGTGAAAACGCGAGTTGCAACATCGGTCTCAAAAGTCTTTCAGAGGTAATTAATTACTTACTTATGTATTAAATATACTTATATATTAACCATACTTATGTTTTAACCATTGATTTATGGTGTCACTCCATGCGTGTTGTACTTATCCTCCCCTACTCATCGGATGGTCGGAAAGGAAAAATTGTACAATACTTCGGAAGAAGTATTGCACAACACACCGGTCCCTGCGGCCATGTCAAAGTATCACCAATTATTTCTTTGGAACCAACTGTACCGTTGCCGATACCGGACAAGGATGGAGATATGAAGTTTTTGGGCGAAGCAATTGGTAGTTACGTGGCATGACCCACACATCTTGTTGCCCTCGATAAGGTGTATTTAATTAATTGAAATGTATGTTTAATTGATATGTATATTTAATTACTGATTTTTTTTCAGCTCCTAACTTTAATTTCACATTTATATGCTGAAAAAGCCTAAAGGGAATGATAAAAAGATTCCCATAAACGAATCAATTACATCGCCCGGAAAGGTTTGTCACATTTATTCCCTAAGGTTTGACATTTTTTCAGATTCAATAAACTAACATTTAACCTCATTTTTTCAGATTCAATCAAATAAACAACCCGCACAGCAAAATAAAGTCGGCAAACCTCAAAAGTTGGAGGGTAATAGAGCTGGCAAACTACAAAAGCTGAAGGGTAATAAAACTGCCAAAGTTGCAGCTAGAAAACTGGATCGGGGACAATCGGTCGCTGCTGCTCCTAAAATAAGTCAGCCATGCCTTGCTAAATACGGGGCGTGTCTTGACATCCAAGTAAAAAGGAATATGGGCAGCAACGAAGATTCGCGCATCATAACCATGAATAAAGCTATATTCGGAGATGAGTATGAAGAATTTATCGAAAAGGAGCACATATACGAACTTCTCAACCATAAGGAGCGGAGTGCTACTGTCATCAGCTTGTACATAAGGTAAAAAATACTTTTAATTGCATTTATTGGTAATTAATCTAGTTTGAAATTTTCATTGAAGGTTTTTGTATGAGAAGGTTGTGTGCACGCGCAAATTATCAAATAGATACTCATTCTTGTCTCCGCATAAGCTGTCGATGTGTAAACTCGATCCAGTAAATGTAAAGAATTACATTGTAGATATGTTATTAGGAAATATAGAGAAGGATAAATTGTTCTTTGCACCATATAATTCAGGGTACGTAATTATATATTATTTATTTATATCTTTTTTAATTTATGAGATCTTAATTTATTAGTTGTGTAAACAAAATTGCCAACCAAATTTTTGTTGTTGTAGGGCACATTGGGTGCTATTTGCAATCAATGCGACCTCTGAAGTTATATACTATTTGGATCCCTTGCATGGCAATTACAACAATCACTCCGATATAAAGACTATGTTCGACAC
>NC_021161.2:13886138-13895280 GCF_000331145.2 Cicer arietinum | reverse complement strand
TTGTTCTTTGCACCATATAATTCAGGGTACATAATTATATATTATTTATTTATATCTTTTTTAATTTATGAGATCTTAATTTATTAGTTGTGTAAACAAAATTGCTTAACCAAATTTTTGTTGTTGTAGGGCACATTGGGTGCTGTTTGCAATCAATACGACCTCTAAAGTTATATACTATTTGGATCCCTTGCATGGCAATTACAACAATCACTTCGATATAAAGACTATGTTCCACACGTAAGTAATATTCATTTATTTCTTACACACATACACACACACACACACACACACACACACACACACACATATATATATAATGTGTTTGTTAATGCTATAATAATTACATTTATTTATTCGATAGTGCTTTACAAGTTTTTCGAGCTCAAAGAGATGCTACAGTGTCGAAGCAAAAGTCTAATAACATCACATGGATTCCAATAAAGGTTTGAAATATATGCCTTTAAATTTTCATTTACAAATATATGTCTTTACGATCAATATTGCACAAATATTTTATTGACTTATATATTTTATTTTATAGTGCCCTCGTCAAACTAACAACACCGACTGTGGGTACTATGTATTGCGATTCATGAAGGAGATTGTTGACAAGAATAAAACTATTATCCTAGAAACGGTATGGTATTTTCATTATATGATTTTCATATATAAATTATCTATATATTTGACTCTAACTTAATATGTTCAATTTTTATATTGCACAGTACTTTGACAATTCCAGTCCAACATACTCTGAGGAAGATCTAATGGAATTAAAGGAAGACTGGTGTCAGTATGTGCTTGAAATGAACATTATTTGATTTTCTGGGAAATAACATGCTGCAAGGGATCTGAATATTATATGGTAGCTAGTTATATTCTGTGTATTATGTTAGTTATATGTATATGAATAGGAAACAATATATGAACATGTATATGAATATGTGTTGTTGTAGAATATCTGTCCAATGTATATGTAGTTAATTAAGTTATATATATGTATCTGAATGTTCTGTTGTAAATTAATATATAAAGTAAAGTTATATAGTTCTGTTTTTGTGTACTGATTGAGTGAACTGATTCTAAATATGTATTTGAATATGTTTTGTTGTTGTGTGAACTGATTGTGAACTGATTCTGGATAAAAATAATTTTGGAAAAAAATTAAAAGACAGCGCTTTCGAAAAATTTGCCATAAAAAACTAAAAAGCGTTTTTCAAAAATTTAATTTACAACCTATTTAAAAAAAAATTGCACCTTTTACAGCGCTTTTTTAAAAAAGCGTAAAATGTGCACTATAATGCATATATTGGGTGCACATTTTACAGCGCTTATTTGACAAAACGCTGTAAAATGTGCATCCAATATATGCATTATAGTGCACATTTTACAGCGCTCTTTTCAATAAGCGCTGTAAAAGGTGCATAATAATGCATATAATGTGTGCGCATTTTACAACGCTTATTTAAAAAGCGCTGTAAAATGTGCATATCAAGCGTGCAATAAATCTACATGTTTTATAGCGCTTTTTGGTTTTAAAAAAGCGATGTTGTATCTTTTACAACGCTCGACTCCACAAGGTTTTTTTTTTTTGAAAAACCGCTTTAAATTGCTTAAAAAAAGCGCTGTAAAATCCTATTTTTCGCGTAGTGTAATTTAGCTCAAAAATATTTACACACCAACATATTTTAAAAGTGTGACATAGATAATTAACATGTGATCATCGCTACCTGACACTTTAACAATAGACTAAATCAAATTTAGATCAAATATAACGAATGAATTAATATATTCCCTTTATAAAATTGTAAGGAATTAACTTATAAATTATTTTTGTCAAAGACTAAAATGGTCCGTGTAAAAAATGTCAGAGACTAATTTAAATTTTATTGGTTATGTTATATTTAATCAAACCTGTATATGGTGGTGAGAGTTACACATAGAAATGATTTTCAATTAGTCCTTATGTAATTTGGCGTGCGCACACCACAACTTCCCGTCAAGTCGCTAAATCAAGAATATGCGGTCAACTGCCTAAAACAACTGTCCTTATAAAACATCATAATTTATACATTAAAATATTTGGATGTGTATATCTAAATTTGTCAACGTAAAATCGGTATCCTGTGCATATATGAATAAGTATATTAAAATACTAGCACGCCTAGTATATTAAAATATTTCGATTGAAATTGTAATGCATAATATACATGTGTAATCAATTAAATTATAAAATAGTTAGAGTCTAGAGTCAGAATCGGGAAGGCATGCAAATAGTGAACACATGGGACACATTGCTTATTTTTTCAATATATTTAATTGTTTAACCAAGTTAAATAGTTTAATTTATTTAAAATGCTATTAAATATCCTTATGTCAAATTGACATGTTCATTACCCAACCACACCTTAGAGTTGTAAAAGAAGATCGATCATACATTGATTAAACGTCAAATTTGTTTGAAAACATAAATATGTCTGTTGCAGCAGCTAGCTTCAATCCTAATTCCAAACCTGACCTCCCTAGAAATGTTGCAGATTATCCCCCTAGTGTTTGGGGTGATTTCTTCCTTCTATATGCTTCAGAATCTAGGTATTAGTTTGTTTGTTTTTTTTGTTCTTGATGTATATTTTGACTACTTGATTCTGAACAAGGTTTTCTTCAACTCTCACATGCTTGCCACTAATATTGAGAAGCCCTTCAAAAAGTCAAGTTGATCGATTCAATATGCCGTTTGGGTGTGAGCTATCATTTTGAACATGAGATCGATCAAGTGTTGCAACATATTCACAAAAGTTATGTTGAAAATGGTGAAATAATTCTCGAAGATAACATTCACTCTCTTGCGGTGCTATTTAGGGTGTTAAGGCAACAAGGACTTTTTGTTTCACCCGGTATATATATATATATATGTCTCCAACTTTTAAAGTTCAATGTTTTTTATATTGGTCTTCAAACTATCTTATATGAAACCAAAATAACTAGCCACAAAAACACCATCAAAAAATTAGAAAGGGAAATTTAAAAGAAAAAATATATGAAATTTTTCTCAAATTAGTGCTAATAAATTTTGATAACATCAATATTAGAGAAGCATATCAATCTATGTGTTTCTAACTCTGATGACTACTTTTTTTTGTCTAAATTACTAAATGAGAAATAACTACTTTCATATAACCTGTTTGATCATTCTCGTCACATTAATTATACGAGTTTTTAACATACATGCAAAGAATATGATAAATGATATAAAATAATATTAGGGGTGTCAAAACTAATCAAATCAACTCTAATTCAAACTATGAACATTTCATTACATTGTAATCATACTATACATTATCAATTTCTTGCTCTCTTACTTTGATTTTTTTTTTATTGTTACTAACTTTACTCAACATTCAATATTTTTGGTTGTTTAATAAAAATTGCAGATGTGTTCAAAAAATTCAAAGACGAGCAAGAAAACTTTAGTGAAGGACTCATCACAAATGTGGAAGGGATGCTAAGCTTGTTCGAAGCCTCACATATGATGATTCATGGAGAGGAAATTTTAGAAGAGGCCTTGGCTTTCACTTCTACTCACCTGAAGTCCATTTCCACTCAATTGAGCCCTTATCTTGCAGCACAAGTGAAACATAGCTTAACGTCGTCTCTCCGCAAAAACTTGCCTAGGCTAGAGGCACAACACTACATTTCCATTTACGAGCAAGATACTTCCCATAATGTAATTTTACTCAGGTTGGCAAAATTAGATTTTAATATGCTCAAAAGCCTACATCAAAAGGAATTTGGAAATATTTGCAAGTAAGTACTTTAAATCACACACTCGTTAATTTGTAACAGAAGAAAATATTAAAGTGGCTAATACCTTATTAGGATCTTTATAGATGGTCGAAGGAGTTGGGCATCACTAGAAAACTACCGTTTGCACGAGATAGAATAGTAGAATGTTGCTTTTGGAGTATGTCAGTATATTTTGAGCCCCAATATTCTCAAGCAAGAAAAATGATGTCAAAAATAATCGCCCACCTATCATTTATTGATGATACATACGACTCATACGAAATTGTTGATGAATTAGAACTTTTTACCATGGCAGTTGAAAGGTAAATCATTGTATATACACAATATTAAAAATGTTCAAACTATTGAGAAAAATTTAGAACTAGAAAATGTGATTATTCTATTCTCAAATTTTGTATTGAAAATTTAATGAATGACTTTAACTTTTATTTCTAATTATAGTGGCTAATTCTTTCAATTTTCAAATAAATTTTCAGGTGAGATATTAGTTGCTTGGATGATCTTCCGAACTACATGAAGGTTCTTTATAAATCTCTCTTAAATGTTTACGAGGAAATAGAGCAAGAAATGATGAAAGAAGGAAGACTATATATCCTAAACTACTTCATAAAAGATGTAAGAGTTATTATTATTATTATTATTATTATTATTATTATTATTATTATTATTATTATTATTATTATTATTATTATTATCATTATTTTTATTATTATTATTATTGTTATTATATTATTATTATTATTATTAGTATTAATATTGTTATTATTATTATTATTCAACTTTATTCAACTGTTGATCAATAGTTGATTTTAACATTGTGAAAATGTTTTCATGTAAAAAGATTATTGTTGAAAATGTACGCTTAATTTACAAATAAAATGTTATGAAAAGATTACTAATGTCGTTCTCACTCATTATAATACAAATTAATTTCTAAAAGACTATTATATACTTACTAGAATGTAATATAATTTATTATTCATCTTTTGGGAAGAGTTCATGTGAGATGTATAGAATATCATTCTCTAAATAGGCGATTCCTAAGTATATGTTCTTATCTGTATTATGCGCTTTAATAATTCAACAAAATTTTCTTTCAAAACTTTTATTAGTGAAGTTTATTTTTTTCTATACGAAAATAGAGAATTTTCCTATACGGTAAAATCTAAGTAACAAGAAACTACTTGTTAATATTAAATTTCATTGTCATAGTGAAACCTCTTTTCATTAAATTAAATATAAAGCAATTTTCCATCATAACATAAATAATTTTTCTTTTTGGTGCTTATCCGATTAATAATTTATATTGCATGGTGATGGCAGTTCAAAAAAATAGTCCAAGCTTACATGACTGAGGCAAGATGGTTGAGCAATAACTATGTACCAACAATAGAAGAGTACATGTCCATATCAAGGATAACATCCGGTTATCCAGTACTGTTGTCTACAACTTCTTACATTGGTATGGGAGATATTGCCACACAGGACGCCTTCAATTGGGTCACTAATATGCCAAAAATTGTAAACGGTGCAGCTCTTGTTTGCAGACTAAATGATGAAATAGTGTCGAACGAGGTATTTAATTTTATATTTTATTTATTTAATTTACTTAACTATAAAAAGGTTTCTCTAAAATAAAAAATGAGTGCAATGATTAATTAAGAACTCAAAGTGTAGACAAGGTTTAAACATTAATATTTGTTCAGTTATACCTACGTAGATATTATTAGTGTAAAACTTTAAGAATTAATATGTCAATGATAAAATTTAATTTAATTTATTTTCATTGTAATTGTTTAGCTTTTACAATTTTAAATATATAATTTTATCATATATGATAATATCAATATCTAACTAATAATATTTATGAATGTACAGTTTGAACAGAAAAGAGGGCATGTTTTTTCATTCCTGGAATGTTATATGAGACAATATGATACAAATAGAGAAGCTGCTATTCAAGAATGCGAAAAGGGAATTGACAATGCATGGAAAGATATAAATGAGGATTGTGTTAGGCAAACTAAAGTTCCATTGCCTCTATTAACTTCCGTTCTTAACTTGGCACGTTTCATTGAAGTTTATTACAAAGATAAAAGATAACTACACACATTCTGAAGGACTAATGAAGACACATATTAAAGCTTTACTCTTGGATCCAGTACCAGTTTGAACATTGATTTAAATCTCTCGATATCCTTTGCATTCACACATTTAATAAGGAAATCATGTTAAATATGTAATTTATTTTATTGAATTAAATGTTATTTTGCTCATAATAGTGATTTTCTTCTAATGCATCTCAAATTTATTGATCTTGTTATAATTTGGAGTTGATATTTAAAATCTATGATAATATATTAAAACAAAGATCTGATTTCTAACGACGACAACTCATTTATATGTACGCCACAAATTCTAAAATTTGTCAACTCATAAAAATTCTGATGCGACACTTTTAAAATCACACTACTTCTTTCATGTTTTGCTTCAATTATATTTTGTTTCACAAGATATAAAGCAAACTCTTTCACTTGCCCATTCAAATACAATTATTTCATACATTTAACAACTTTAACTCTAATCAATACAATTAACACTTTCATCACTTATCAAACTTTTTTATTTCAATAACTCATATAAAAAAGAACAATCCACTCAATATCTTCAATGCATTATTTATCACACATTAAGATCCATCCGTTGATTTTCAACCACCCTCTTATGTTTGATTCAAATCACTTACCAATAGATAAAAACATTATAAAATGAAACAAAGTCATATTCATTTCAACGTGTGACAGATTCTTAGTCCATAAATATTTCAATAACATTGTTCCTTTATTGCCATTATTGTTGAAGACCATATATAGGAGGTGGGCATTTTCCTAAGTTATTGAATGTTAGCATTTTGTTTTCTTTTTATTATTAAAAAAAACACATATCATAATCAAAATAAAATAAAGATGAAGAATACTAAAGATAGTTGTTTGGAAATGAATTATTTCTAAGTATTTCACTACTTGAAATTTCTTATGTCTTAAATATTAACAAACTTTTCTTGTAGATAGTTGTATGGAAATGAATTACTAATCAAGTCACTACAAGAAAACTGTTATTACCTACGGCAAATTTTATCTTTACCCACGGACTATCCATAGGTAACGTAAAATTACCTACGGATTACCCACAGACACGAGTTCGTAGCTAAATCGCTCGTAGGAAAATATTTACCGACGGACAAGCTGTGGGACACACTTACCTAGGGATTGTCCGTGGGTAATATGATCCACTGAGTATCTGTGGGTAACGTTACCCATAGATTTGCCGTAGGTAAAATAGTAGATAGTTATCGACGGAAAAGTCGTAGGTTACGTTACCCACGGATCATCCGTGACAAGTCTACTATTTTATATTTAATATTGATAATTTTATCCATGAATTGTCCGTGGGTAATGTAACCTACTTGGCTACAACTACTAGACGCTTCCTGGTTTTCTATCGTAATATCACATTTAGACACGTTTCATTAATGTCCAATATCAACTCCAGTGTCAAAATGACAAGTTACCAGCAAACACAGAACCTTGTTAGCTATGTAAGATTATATATAACAAAATTAAAAGATTATATTTAAAAAAATTAAAATATTATTTCCAAAAAGAATAAAAGAATGGGACTATGAGAGTACATACACAAAATACAGAGAAAAATATATTTTTAACAAAACTAAGTCACTAACACCCTACCGCTTCCATAAGATCGCGTATTTCTGTATCCTTAAGGGTAGACCCATATCTTCTTAGACCAGCTTTGAGTTCATCAAAAGTGATTGCACCACTGTTATCAGTATCCATAGTCTGGAACATTTCTCTCAAACCAGCAATTTCCTCTTCAGAT
Source organism: Cicer arietinum (assembly GCF_000331145.2). Lineage (NCBI taxonomy): Eukaryota > Viridiplantae > Streptophyta > Magnoliopsida > Fabales > Fabaceae > Cicer > Cicer arietinum. The sequence continues at coordinate 13,887,573 of NC_021161.2, read as the reverse complement.
AGACTTTCGGCAATTACCTAAGAAAATAGCATAACAAGCAATGATTACAAACAACTATAACTATAGTTACTTAGTCTCAATCAAACAAAAACATAATAGATAACATATTAAATCCACTTGAAAGTGAAGAGTGAGTGCAAACAACAAAGTTACTTAGTTTCAATCAAACAAAAATATAACAGATTAAATACAATTGAAAGTGAAGAGCAAGTGCATAAGCCCAATAAGGTTACTTAATTTGGAAATCAAGAAGTGCACGATAGTACAATCCACAAAGGCAACAATGGAACTTCATATATTATGTATGAAAATGCATCACCTTTTTCATAACAATGTATGATCAACATTCATACATAAATTAATATCCATGCATTAATTAGCTTTATTTACCCGCAATGCCATCTTCTTTAGCTTATTCATTGCAGAAAACTGTTTGAGACGAGAAAGAACAGCAGGGTCCAATGATCTGTCAGGGGCAACTCCATTTTCACATATCCAAGGATGACCTAAACAAACAAAACAAGTTATGTCCTTTGACCTACAAAGTAGATTACAATATGTATAATAACGCACACAATCATACTGAAACACAATATTCTGAATATTTGCAAAATTTAATCCAATCCGCCATTTCATAAAGCTGACAAAATTATTAAGCTCATTAAAAAAATGGATTTTCTTTCGAGGAAAGGAAACATCAAAGATCATGTATCTACTACTTTAATAGTTTAGAAAAGAGGCACTGTTCTTCCTAGGTGAGTCTGCCATAGATAAGGGAATGTCGGTGGGACTTTACTCAACTGTTACATCTACTCTGAAAGTATAATAACACCTAATAAATAGCCATAATAGTGACCAATCCAAAAGGAAACAGCATCTTTTATTCATATAGGGATGGTCCTTCTTTATATAGAAAGTGTATTATAAAAAAGAACAAACGTACATAAGACTTGATGAGCAGTCAACCGATCTGAAGGCTGAGAACACAACATCTTTCTAATCAGATCTTTTCCACTATCAGATATTAGAGGCCATGGATCTGAGTCAAAATCTATATGTCCCTTCAATACAGCATCAAATATACCCTGCTGGGTCTTTGAGCTCCAAAACGAAAAAACTTTTAGTAATGCTGCAGATGCAGGGCAAAAGATCAAAAGAGTGTTAGCAGTGAAATATACCTGCCCAAAACGGTGGTACACCACTGAGCAATATATAAAGTATGACACCGGCGGTCCAAACATCTGCTTCAGGCCCATAATGCTTGAGGAGAACCTCGGGAGCAACATAGTATGGGCTGCCAACTACGTCAGTGAAAACTTGACCTGAAACAGGGAGGATTAAATGAAGATATAAAGAAACTAATTAGTATGGAGATTAGCATTTAGCAGCTGTGTAAAAGTAACCATAACATGATCGATGTATTAACCCTATACGG
>NC_021161.2:13885380-13885726 GCF_000331145.2 Cicer arietinum | reverse complement strand
CCCTTACTTAAGGGTAAGGCAGAAGAGCAGCCTTTAGGCAGACTCTAGTATACCACCAGATGGAATAGCTGCGGCAAAGAGGGCGGAAAGAAGAAGAGCTCAAGGCCGCCACAACATTCGATTCGCTACCTCTCTCTGATTAGCGATAGGGGCTGTCAGCCAACAAAGCGATGGGAGCGAGACGGCCAGAAGCGGAGGATCAATCGACTGGAATAGCCCTTAACTCCTCACGCAACGCGCACTCTAATGATTCATGAAATGGATCACGGAATAAGACGTATCCGAGATGAATTCTTTTTTCATTATATGAGTGGAAAGACAGGGAGAAAAGCATTGATAGTTTTCC
>NC_021161.2:13883970-13884881 GCF_000331145.2 Cicer arietinum | reverse complement strand
GCCTAAAGTCCAAAACAATGTTTCTTTCTTTTCACAATTTACACTCTTCCCTTTTCTCTATTTGATCAACCACTCAGATTGAGTCATACAAATTCAGTTGCTTCCCTTTTTCCGGTAATAAAATCTGCCATATTCCTAAATATCATAATCAAGCATTTTTCATAGGTATCTTTACTTATGAGTTATATATATATGTCCATTCATTCTATTCTATTTTTCCAGGCATATATTCAGCAACTTGAATCAAGCAGGATTAGGCTTAATCAGATGGAACAAGAACTAACACATGCTAGAAATCAACAGTTAAACATGAACACAGTACCTAACTATCCTAATTGAACATGAACAGCAACCAAGTTCTCTCAGACTCACCATCAGTTCTCAGATTCAACAGTTAACTCACATAACAACTACATGTAAATAAACAATGAAACTGAACACAATACCTAATATCAAGATGTAAATAAACAATAAAAATGCAACAGTTAAACATGAACACAGTACCTAACTATCCAAATTGAACATGAACAACAACCAAGTAACAGAGATTGGTTCGAGAAAGAAGCAGCCATTGTACTCTATGGTTAGGGTTTTCAATACAAATTGGGGTTTTTTCAGTAAGACTCGATTTCAGTAAAAATTGATTTCAGAAAATGAAAAGGTATTAAAGGAAGATAACTTACCTTAAGAGATAGCGATCATCACGGAGTGAAGCAGGGATGCGGAGGGTTCGGACAAGAAGAAGGAGCGAAGCGAAGCAGCTCGAACGAGAAGGCTTTGGGATGCGGAGGAACGAGACAGGCTTTGGGATGCGGAGGAGCTTAGGGCTTAGGGCTCATACGATTCGGACAAGAAGAAGGGAGGGAAGAAGGGCTTAGGGCTCAGGGAAGATACGATTCGGAGGAAGGGCT
>NC_021161.2:13875743-13883165 GCF_000331145.2 Cicer arietinum | reverse complement strand
GGATTTTTTAATTTTACTTACGGAATTACCGTGGTAATTAATTAAAAAAAAAAAATTATTTTATACAACAATACACACGGTTTTTCCGTGGGTAACAATTAATTTACCCACGGATTATGATCCGTGGCTAATTTTCCATAGGTATTGAAATGTTTTCTTGTAGTGAGTCAACTCTAATCCAAATTATGAACATTTCATTACATTGTAATTAATCATACTATACATTATCTGTTAACTATTCATGTCAATTACATGATGAATAACCAAGGGCGGAAGCGTACCTGTGGGCATTGCCATTGATGAAATCCTGGGATGATGATGATAGAGCCAATGGGTTGGGTGATCTTCCTCAACAAAACACCCTGAAGACCTTGCTCTCTTGATGGGGATAGAGAGAACCAGAGAGTTTTCTCCTTTAGGGTTTTGAAACTGAATAGTCTTGTTGTGTTTGCCTTGGAGACCATTACCCCTATATATAACTATTATTAGTTATATCCCAAATTGCAGTATTTCCAATTCAGCCCCTCATTAAATTAGAAATTGCCTGGTATCTACACTATTAATTTTCATAACTATTATGCTCTTTAGCCATAAACTATTATATATTATTTGACCCCTAGTTTATTGGCTAATTATATAATGACCCTAACACACTTTATTAATTAATTACATATGTGACCCATAAATCTTACAATCTCCCACTGGTCACACATATATCCTTAGGAGTGTGTTAGACTTTATGACGTCAAAAATGTCATTATAATTACCTTGAGTGTAATCCAAATTGTCCCGTCCATTAACATATCAGCACATGGAACCAAAGAGGCTTTCGTCATAATAAGCATAACTAAACCCATCAATGATCACCTGTACTGACACAACTAAATGACATAGACCCATTATGAAAAGTGTAGCATGAAAATTACATGAAGTTGGTCAATGCATGTCAATTTTCAACTGGTCCTACTTTATCGAATGAGATCATACCATAACTTAAATGTACAAAGTAACCAAAAACTGAATACTTTAAACTTTATTTCTGATCAGAAAGTCCAAATACAATGTATTTGTACTTTACAATTAAACATAGAACATGAATTACATAATGGACGAAACTCCCACTAAAATCAAGATTCCTCAAACTGTAGCACACCCATGTGAGCAGTATGCTCATGAAAGACATTGGGTGGTAGACCTTTAGTGAGTGGATCCACAATCATGGAGTTTGTCCTTAAGTGTTCTATGGATATCTGTCCACTTTGTACCTTCTCTTTAACAACTAGGAACTTAATGTCAATGTGCTTTGACTTGGTTGAGCTCCTATTATTGTTAGAATACAGGACTGCTGATCTATTGTCACAATACAACTTGAGTGGTCTTTCAATCCCTTCAACTATTTGCAGCCCCGTGACAAAATTTCTCAGCCAAATGCCCTGGTCAGATGCCTCATGAATTGCTACGAATTCTGCTGCCATGGTTGATGAAGCAGTAAGACCTTGCTTGGCACTACGCCAAGAAACTGCTCCACCAGCTAACAGAAAGACATAGCCTGAAGTTGATCTTAAGCTGTCTTGGCATCCCGCAAAATCCGAGTCAGAGTACCCAGTGATCTCTAACTGGTCTGACCTCCTATATGTGAGCATGTAGTTTCTTGTTCTCTTCAAATATCTCATGACCCTCTTGGCTGCTTTCCAATGGTCAAGACCTGGATTGCTTAAATATCTGCCTAAAATCCCTACTATGAACGCTATGTCTGGACGCGTACATACTTGGGCATACATAAGACTCCCTACAGCTGAAGCATAAGGGATCTTTTGCATTTCTTGAATTTCCAAACTTCCCTTAGGGCACTGTTTGAGACTAAACTTGTCTCCCTTAGCAACTGGGGTGTCCCCTGGTTTGCAATCCTGTAACCCAAACCTTTTGAGAACCTTATCGATATAGCTCTTTTGTGACAATCCAAGAATACCTCGAGATCTGTCTCGGTGTATCTGAATTCCTAATACAAAAGAGGCGTCACCAAGATCTTTCATCTCAAAATGCTTTGATAGAAATTTCTTAGTTTCGTGCAACATGCCTATATCGTTAGTGGCAAGCAGTATGTCATCAACATACAAGACCAGGAAAATATGTCTGCTCCCACTGAACTTATGATACACACAATCATCAACTGTATTCATCTCAAAACCAAATGAGAGAATTACTTGATGAAATTTATGGTACCATTGACGAGAAGCTTGTTTTAGCCCATAAATGGATTTTCTTAGTTTGCACACCATATTCTTTGGGTCTCCCAACACAAAGTTTTCTGGCTGCACCATATAGATCGTCTCATCAATGTCGCCATTGAGAAAAGCTGTTTTTACATCCATTTGATGAAGCTCCAAATTAAAGTGAGCAACAAGAGCCATGATTATTCTTAAAGAGTCCTTCGATGAAACCGGAGAGAAAGTCTCTTTATAATCAATCCCTTCCTTTTGAGTATAACCCTTAGCTACAAGACGTGCCTTATATCTCTCCACATTACCATTGGAATCCCGCTTGGTTTTAAAAATCCATTTGCAACCAATGGGTTTCTTTCCTTCAGGTAATGGGATAAGTTCCCAAACTGAATTGTCTTGCATAGACTTGTACTCCTCATTCATTGCTTCGATCCACTTATCTGAACGAGAATCTTGCATGGCTTGATGAAAGTTGACTGGGTCGTCTTCCGTCATGCCAACATTTTCCTCTACCTCATTGATAAATACTACATAATCATCCGAAATAGCATTTTTCCTTTCTCTAGTGGATCTCCGCAATGGAGCTGGCTCTTGAGGCACTTGTTCTTGAGGATCTTGAATTTGATCTGGATTTTGTTCTTCCTGAACAACCAGATCATCTTGAGTTTGTTCAATAATGGGAAAGTCAATTGGTGGAAGAATCAGTTCTGGAATTGTTACCGATTCTTCCTCAAAGACAAAATCTTTAACCTTAATCTTCCCCCCAAACTCAATATCCTCAAAGAACGTTGCCGTTCCCGTCTCAAAAATTGTTCTCAAATTAGGATCATAAAATTTATAGCCCCTTGATTTTTCTGAGTACCCTATAAAATAGCTGCTAATTGTTCGGGGTTCAAATTTCTTTTCATTCGGCCTATAAGGCCTTGCCTCAGCTGGACATCCCCAAACATGAAGGTGCTTCAGACTAGGCTTACGCCCAATCCAAAGCTCATAAGGTGTTTTAGCCGCTGCCTTAGTTGGTACTCTATTAAGAATGTATGCTGCTGTTTTTAATGCCTCTCCCCAGAGTGACTCTGGCAAGGTGGAATGACAAATCATACTCCTTACCATATCCTTAAGAGTCCTGTTTCGTCTTTCAGCTACACCATTCATGCTGGGTGACCCCGGCATAGTGTATTGTGGGACGATTCCACATTCCTCTAGGTATTTGGCAAATGGTCCCGGACGTTGTTCACCTGAACCGTCATATCTGCCGTAGTATTCACCACCACGATCAGATTTGACCTTTTTAATTCTTTTATTAAGTTGATTCTCAACTTCTGCCTTAAAGGATTTGAACACGTCTATTGATTGGGACTTTTCGTGAATTAGGTAAAGGTAGGCATATCTAGAATAATCGTCTATGAATGATATAAAATATTGTTGACCATTCCAAGAAGGAGTTGGAAATGGCCCACAGATGTCCGTATGTATCAATTCTAAGACGTCTGTAGCTCTATATGCGCCTAATTTCTTATCTTTAGTCTGTTTTCCTTTAATGCATGCTACACAAACGTTAAAGTCTGTGAAGTCAATGGAATCTAAAATTCCATCTGACACAAGTCGTTCAACTCTATTTTTAGAGATGTGACCTAGACGCTTGTGCCAAAGCACCCCTGAATTGAAATTGTCAATTTTCCGCTTAGTACCACGTGATTCCACATTCAAGGTTTCATTATAGTTAGCCACAGTTTCCAACAAATAAAGATTATCATAACCAGAAAGTAAACCGGTTCCAACAACATTCGAATTTAAAGACAAAGTAAATTCTTTATTCCCGAATGAACAATAATATCCTGATTTGTCCAAATAAGAAATAGAGATCAAATTCCGTCTAAATGACGGTACAACAAAAGTGTCTTTTAAATCCAAATAATGACCGGAACTTAATAATAATCTAAATTTTCCTATGGCTTCAACTTCTACCTTCTTCCCATCTCCTACATAGATCCATCTTTCAGTATCACTAGGCTTTCGGAAGTTCAGGCAACCCTGCATTGAAACACTGATGTTAGTAGTTGCACCAGAGTCTAACCACCAAGTGTTTCTAGGTACTGAAGCTAAATTAACCTCAGAACAGACCAAAGACAGAATCATACCTTTCTTAACACGCCAAGCGTGATATTTGGCACAATCCTTCTTCACGTGTCCAGAACTCCTGCAGAAGAAGCAGTTGTTATCCTTAGTCTGCTTCTTTTGTTCTGGACCCTTAGCAGCAACTTTGTTCTTGGGCTCCTCAATTCTTTTCCTTTTGCCCTTGTCTTTAGAGATGCTAGTAAAGTGAGCACTTTCAGTCCTATCTTGCTTCAGCCTGTCCTCTTCTTGCACACATAATGAAATGAGCTCATTAAGAGTCCATTTCTCCTTTTGACAATTATAAGTCACCTTAAACTGACTGAATTGCGAAGGAAGAGACAGCAATACTAAATGAATGAGTAAGTCATCTGACAACTCAAGCTTTAGTCCTTTAAGCTTAGAAGCAATGTTGGACATCATCATAATGTGCTCTCTTATATTTCCCTTGCCTTGATACTTCATGGAAATTAAATTCTGAAGCAAAGAACTTATTTCAGCCTTATCACTTTTTTCAAAGCGTTTTTCCATCTCAACAAGGAAATATTTAGCTGTAACTATCTCATCTGAGACAACACCTCTAAAGACCTTAGGAATGCCACGCTTTATGATCATAAGACTTATGCGATTTGAGCGATCCCATTTCTCATACTCTAATTTTTCTTCAGAAGAACTAGAGTCCTTAGGAGTAGGGGGTCAATCAATTCTTAATGCAAGATCCAGATCCATGCATCCAAGAACAATCAAAATGTTCTCTTTCCATTCCTTAAAATTTGTCCCATCAAGGACAGGAATAGAACTCAAATTTGCAGATATGGAAGTAATCGATGCTGAAAATTAAATAAAGAACGAAACTTAGAAACTCACATTATAGGAAAATAAATCAATAAATAAATAAATACATATGTTCAAATCATGGAATTTAACCCATCTCAAGATACCCAGTGCACCATTGATGTCAAGTCTTTGGACAGTAACACCAACTGCTAGTGGTACTCTTCTTGCAACGATTAAATATTGACAATAAGACATGTCAAACAATAAACCTTCCTTTGGGCCGATTTACTGCTCACATGTATACCAAATAATTGTCACACATTTATCATCGCAGGTGTACATGTAATTCTGCCAAATGTTAACCTTCCTTTGGGCCGGTCAATACCTGCATGAATAAACATATACACAGTTTCAATTAACTCATTCAAAAATGTCAAACTTGACTTGAACATATATTTATTATATCCAAATAAAACAATATTTAAAAAATATTGTTCACTAATATAAACTTTATTTTATTAGTATTAAAAAAAATATTGTTCACTAATATTGTTCAAAAAAATAAAAAAAATAAAAAAAATGTCATAATAAGAAGCCTAAAACAGCACCAACAAAAAAAAATCCAGTTAAACTCGTTTTCCGTCGCTCCATCTAAAACACTAAATTATTCCCATTCGCAACGCAAAACATTTCCAAACCTGTCATTATTGTTATCAATAACGACAACAATAATTCTCTCAGATCCATTTGATAAACAACTATTCAGTAGCTTCAATTCAAGTTCAACTAACTCAAACTCGATTCAATTAAAAGTTTTCTTTCAATTTTTTGGCTTTAGGGATATTACTTTGCGCTCTGTGGGAATTTCGAAAGGTAAAGGTTAATGAAGTAACGGTGATTGGAAGGAATAGAGAAACAACCTAACCGACTGTGGGAATAAAAAAAAAAAACAAAGTATAAAATTTTAAAAAAAATATTCTCACAGATTATTTTAATAAATAATTTGCTTGATTAATAATTATTTAAATAATTAGGCTTCATTAAAAAAAATAATTCAAGCAAAAAAAAATCTAGAATTATAAACATGGACAATAAGTTTGTAATTTGAAAATCCAAATTCCCAAATTTCAAACCCTAAGATTTCAATCATGTCAAAATTCCCAAATTGAATCCTAAAATAAAGACAATAACCGAATTTCATCATGAATTAAACATGGTAGGCTCTGATACCACTTGTTAACTATTCATGCCAATTACATGATGAATAACCAAGGGCGGAACCGTACCTGTGGGAATTGCCATTGATGAAATCCTGGGATGATGATTATAGAGCCAATGGGTTGGGTGATCTTCCTCAGCAAAACACCCTGAAGACCTTGCTCTCTTGATGGGGATAGAGAGAACCAGAGAGTTTTCTCCTTTAGGGTTTTGAAACTGAATAGTCTTGTTGTGTTTGCCTTGGGGACCATTACCCCTATATATAACTATTATTAGTTATATCCCAAATTGCAGTATTTCCAATTCAGCCCCTCATTAAATTAGAAACTGCCTGGTATCTACACTATTAATTTTCATAACTATTATGCTCTTTAGCCATAAACTATTATATATTATTTGACCCCTAGTTTATTGGCTAATTATATAATGACCCTAACACACTTTATTAATTAATTACATATGTGACCCATAAATCTTACAATCTCCCACTGGTCACACATGTATCCTTAGGAGTGTGTTAGACTTTATGACGTCAAAAAACTGCTTAGATTTTCAAATTTTTCTTGTCAATGCTACAAATAGTATTAGAAATATATGGTTAATTTTTCCAAGCTTAAATTGATCATAAAAAATATTTGTTCACTATTTAAAAAATTAAAGTATTTTTGTGATTAATAATTTTTATACACAAATATCATTTATTGATTTTTTTTAAGAAAGTTGGAATGGAGAGCCATCACTTTAGAGAGAGATGTAACACCCCGTTTTTCAAAGCGAGGGTATATTTTTTTTTTTTTTGAAAGGAATTAAAATAAAACAGAGAATTAAATCAGGAAATGCCTTTGGATAAATAATTGAGTCATAATAATTTACAAGCAGCGGAAAAGTTTCTCCAATTATAAATCCAAAACATTTACACAACAACAAATGGTACATGGGACCCATTCAAGTAAAAAGTCAAACTGACAATATTAGTATAAGTACAGTTTTCCAAACTAAAAATACTTTAATCCAAAAAGAAGGACACCTTGTCCCTATACATCATCCTAATCTGATCATCCTACCAAAAAGCTATACACCCTGAGTATCTCCA
>NC_021161.2:13807846-13875243 GCF_000331145.2 Cicer arietinum | reverse complement strand
AAAATTATGGGTCTTACAAGAGACATGCATCTGAAATAAGTTGGTATTTTTAACTCTAACAATAATTTTAACACAAAATATTTGTTGCAAAATAGGAAAATGAGTTGTAATACAAAAGGTATTGGAAGGTCTAGCAAAAACGCAAAGGGAATAAATACATTAATGAAATATAAAATGACGAAGATTAATTATGTTGCAATAAAAGACTTTTAAAATAAAACTGGATGGTAAACTACATAAATTTATCTGCACAAGTTTCACTCCTAATAGATATGATCAGAGTTAATAAATCTCCCATGCTTTTTAAAGAGTGTAACGCCTAAAATTTAATAAAAATTTATTTCATTAATTAAATAAGAATTTAAAAATAATTTAATACTTAAACTCTTCCCTTTTGAGCCACTCACACATCTCAATTTACCATCCAATTAGATTTAGGCCCTTCATTCTTTTTATACTTATTCTTAGAAGAGGGGGAAAAAAAATAGAAGGAGAAACGGTAACAGAGAAGGAGGGTGCCGAGAGAGACTAAGGGAGAAGGGTAGGGATTTCCTGATGGGTAGAAGGTTAGGGATTTCTTGAAGAGCAGTAAAGGCAGAGATGAAAGAGGAAAAGTGAGAGATGAAACAAAACCCCATTTCTCCTTCTTGCTGGCCATGAGATAGAAGAGTTAAAAATTGAAGATATATGGAGAAATAGCAACAATAGAGGAACCTTGATCGGTAGAAGGTTAGGGATTTTTTGAAGAGATAGAGGAGAAGACCGATTCATGAAATTCCATCATCCTCTTTCTAACCTCTAAAATCTTTCTAGGGGGTGTTTAGGATTGTTAATTTGGCTAAAGATAAGATTTAAGTAGTTATATTACATTTTTCCTCTTTCCATGTGAAAAATTGATCCTTATTGCATATCTTCTTTGAGTTAAGAGTTTTAAGAGTTTTCATAACTATTTTGTCTTGTTTTTAGCTACCTAATATCTAATACTTCAATTAAGAATTTAAAATCATTATCAATTACTTATAATTCTTTAATGAATGATCTTAAAATTTGATTTGATGTTGGCATTTTTTATGAACTTGTTGTGATACTTGTGAACTCAATGAAAGATTTTGTTCTTGTATTTAAAAAACTGCATGAATAAATATAGGTTTATTCAGTTTTTGTGCAGTGATAATGAACTCGAGTTTATGATTCCTAATTTTTATAGTGAAAAAGGAATCATACATAAAATATATTGTTGCTGTCTCCCAACAAAATGGGAGGGTGGAAAGGAAACATCCCTCGGGCAATCGTCCCCTCCACCCAATCGATTACATCTTGCTTCCCTGACCTCCAAACATTTCTTACCTCCTTTATTGCTAAAATCTCTCAGACCAAAAATCAATATGTTCAAATTCTTGATCCAAATGATGTTTCAACCCAGTAGAACAAAGTCATATCCTTTGTAACAAATAAGATTCAACACAATAGGGATCTTGGCCTGGTCTTGACTTCGTAGAACTCTACAGATTTTAGACAAACAACTGAAATCATCTACTTATGGGTGGTACAACTTCAGAAAGCCAAAAGCAATCAGTTCAGAAAGCTATTCACACGGCCTCATCAGGCTCATCCAAGGATGCCCCTTCTCCTTCTGGTGATATCCTTTTGGAACCTTCACTTATTGCTCGTCGCACCATTGCATCTTCATGTGGTCATCCCACAGATCGAGATTCGTACTCTAGATGCCCTATTATCTTTGTTCTAGGATATGCAGATTATGCCTCTGCAAGCCTCTCTGCATCTCCCTTTGGCCTTGTGTTGGATTCCTCTAAGTTTATTAAGAAGGGAGATTTTGATCATCTGACTGTTAAGACTAAGGCGTTTATAGAACAAACTACCAATAATCAGGAGGATATTTAGAGTACCCTTAGTTTAATTCTAGCTAGGCTATATAACACGAGTTCTCCTCACTTCATTTCTTTAAGTCTGATACACGAAACCACGTTGCGTCTCAGTTGCCTCTAGAAACACAAAGAAATGCAATAGTTAAATTGCCTTTGATGAAATCAACAAGAAATAATATGCCTCTGATAAGCGTGGCAAGAAATAATCTACCTCTCTGCATCTAATATGCGTGATGTAACACCCCAAATTTTATGATTAATTATTTTATAATATATATTGATTAATTATAAGATTAATTTTATTCATATGTGTGCTTTCTATTATTCTAATCTTGTACACATTAGACTAAATGAATTATATAAATAAAAAATATTATATTTTATTATTCTTCTAAAAATAATAGTATTTTAGTGAAATATTTTAAAGAATAAGATTTTATGCGATTTTACGTGTATATGTGCGTGAGTAATTAATGTGATATTTTCATGTGCGTTTGACTAATGTTAAATGTGCACATAATTATATTTTAATTAATTTAAACTATTGATTGTTTTTATTTATATATTTTATAAATAATTATCTTGAGATAATGATAATATTGTGTTTGATTCCCTTTATTTTGTTATACTTGTTATGAAATTGTGATTTTATATAATTTTATTATGATTTAGTAATTAATATAAAATGTTGATCTTATATTTATTTATTCATTTTGTGATTTTGACTATTCTCTAATGATGATAGTATTTTAATGCGAGTGTTTTGAAAAATAAGTATAATTATATTAACTATGTTGAATATGAGAGTGATGTTTTGAAAATTAAATGATGTTTGGAGGAATATTAAAAATGAGATTAAGTAACTATTAATTTTGTTTTATAAAAATAAAAATAATAATAGTAAAATAAAAAAATAATAAGGGGACCAATGGGTTTGACCGATGTCTGCATCATAATTGTTAATAAAATAAAATAAAAAATGAAGGGAGTTGGACAACAACCGTAAAAGCAAAGAGGAAACACAACAACAAGCCTATCGTTTGACACCGGTGATCGATAATTGTTTCAGAAAACTTTTTCTGTTTTCGTCCAAATTTTGGTATTCTGTTTCAATCATTTAGTTAGTCAATTCAACATATTTTTTTCCATATTTTTAACCATCTCAATTTATCTTTAATACTCAACTTCTTCGTTTGTGGAATTCCTTATTTTACCCCGTTCTTCTTTACCGTAAATACAATTTGAGTGAAATCAACGTCAAAATGACTGTGTAAATAGTGGCTATGTTATCCAATGATTGATTTTTTGATTTATGGTAAGTTCCCTTGACCGAATCTCGAAATTTAGTTTTTAGGTTGTGTTCTCATAATTTATTTTTGACGTTTACGCATAAACTATCGAGTTAGATCAGTTGAAGGACAAAGAGTTAAAGAACAAACACTTTTTTCTTGTGGACTTGTATTCGCGTGTGAAAGCGTCAAAATAAAGTAAGAGGTGAAAGAACATTTCAATTCATGAGTATAATATATTGTGAGATTAACGGAAAAACTGTATTTTCCAACGATTAATCCAGGACTCGCTATGTACGGCAGTAGCTCTTTGAAGGAAAAATTATTTAATCTGTAAATATGAAAATTGTGAGACTAAAATATAAAATATAAATATTTGTAAGGTGTTGATTGATTTGATTTCTTTAAAAGTGTGGTATTTGATATTATTGTGATATTAAGTGTCGAATTAATTTTATGTATATGTTTGATTAGATGAGTTTATGCGAAGTGATAATAAAATATGGATGTGTTGTGATGATTTTATGTGATGATGATAATGTATGATTAATAATTGTGATTTTATAAATTTGTGATAAGTTTATGTGTTGAGGTATGATTGATGATAGTGATGCTATAAATTTATGATGAGTTTATGTAATGTAAGGGCATATATGTGGCACTCCAAATGTAAGGGCCAATTTGAATTGTCTGTCAACCGAGATGGTGACATAGTATCAAGTCTCCTAACTAAGTACTTCAAAGTTAGAATGATATTAAATTGTGAAGTAGAGTTTAAGTTCATACATAGCATTGCATTTCCTTATGATTATTTTGTTGTGATTGATGTGTTTCAAAAGTAATAATAATTACTCTTAGATGATTTGATGGTCATTATAATGAGATATTTATTTTACTTGAGTGACTTTGATGTTATAATATGATACTATTTGGTTAAATATTTTGATATATCATAGTGTGATTATGTTACAGTCTATTATAATTGTTTGTGTGTTCTCCTTACTTATATTATACTATTAACATAATTTCAATATTCATCTCCTTTGTTGTTTGTATTGACTGGTTTGGGCCAACATTTGTGAAATCGCAATTATTACATGTTAATAAGTTTTGAAGTTCAAATTTGGGAGAAATTCTGCTCTGATAGGTAATACCGAGAATTAAGAGTTATAATTTGTATTGTACTTTTACTTATTTAATCAAGCGGCCTTCTACTAAAAATGATTAAAAAATAGCCCAGATCACGTAATCTACAGTTTAGAAGTAAAGTTCGAAATTTAGCTTTTGCTCTAACATAAAAGTTGTAACTCTGATTTTTAGCTTTCGAATGTCTACTATCATGCGTGAACCCGATATCCAAAGCTCAAATTATGACCTACAGAGCGAACAGGGGTCAATATGCAAATAATAAATTTAAAAATCAATTTTAACCCAAAGTTTAGAAACATAATAAAAAGCTAGTCTAGAATAAAAAGAGCTTATTAAATGTAATAGTACAAAGCCAGAAACATGTACCAAAATTGCATCGATCAAACTCCCCAACATTTAAGCTTTTGTACTCTGAGCAAAGCAATGCATGCAATTTCAAACAAACAAGTTGATCACCAGCACACTTACTTAAAGAAGGACTCCTTTATTCCCAAGATTGGGTCAATTGATTTTTTGTTTTTTTTATTTTACTTTTAGGCTTGTAATGAGCTCTATAACAAATAACGGGATTAAACAAAGACATAATTGAAGGGTAAGCTTATTTTCCAGTAACTTAACAAGAAACAAATACCTTGATCATTTCAGTATATGCATGCAAACAAGAGTCAAGTTAAGTTATGGCGTAACTAGCAATCATGAGTGACATTACACACAAGAAAAAGAAAATGGAAAATGGGTTAATGATCTATCACAAATGATATAAAATTATGCGTTCTAATCCAACTTATTATACCAAGAATGTAGAGATACTACTCACAAACCCAAAATAATTCACATCATTTGCACCCTAAATCTGATGAAAAAGCATGCAATGCAATTACATTTTTATTTATTAATTTATATTTTGAATAAAATAAAATCTTACAACAAATAAATTCCTAAATGATACCCCCCACACATAAATCACACATTATCCTCAATGAAAGTAACAAGTATAAAATAAGAGTAAGGAAAATGAATTCTTTGTTCAAACTCCAGTGTAGGTGAGCTTTTCCAAAGAAAGTTCTTCTATGGTAGCATCTTCAAGCACAAAGCTCTCATTGAATAGCTTGAGGCGTTGCCCATTCACCTTGAACATTTTGTTAATATTTTCATTTTTTATTTCCACTATACCATGAGGAAAAGTGTTAGAACAACAAAAGGGGCAATCTACTTGGATCGAAGATTCCCTACCATAATTTTTAGACGGTACTTGAACAATAAAACTTTTGGGAAAATGGAGAATTCCTTCCTAGGAATCATCTCATAAGCTTCCATGGTGCGGTTTCCAAACTTAATGCCTTGATCACTTATGATGGCTCGGGGTATTCTAAATATGTCGAAAATATATGCCTTGAAAAAACCTGCAACAAGTTTTGAATCATTAGCCCTAGTGGGTATTTCCTCCAACCACTTCGAAACATAATCAACAACAAGTAAAATTTAGGCAAAACCAAAAGATACAAGAAAAAGGCCCATAAAGTCAATGCCCCAAACTTCAAATACCTCACAGAAAAGCAAAGGTTGTTGAGGAATCTCATCATGCGAGTGATTATTATTCCTACTATTTGACAATGTTCACAAGTTTGGTAAGTATTCATAGTATCCTTAAGAAAAGTGCGCCAAAAGAAACCCGAATCTAAGATTTTTCTTGGTGTTCGTGGAGGACCAAAATGTCCCTTTACTTGAGAGGCATGACATGGATCATCCCACACATTGTATTTGACATTACTTTTTAGTTTGTGTATTTGTGCTCTAGATGCATTTGTAGGAAAGACTCCAACAACTATATAATTTAACTAAATCAACAAATCACAGAGTTACCTCACACAACTATAATAGTTGCTCATTAGGGAAGTCATTCTCAATAGGGGTGGGGTCCTCATCCATTTCTATTTTGCTTAAGTGATCTGCCACCAGATTCTCTGCTCCACTTTTATCTTTAATCTCCAAATCTAATTCTTGTAGCAACAAACTCCACTGAATCAATCTCGAATTTACTTGTTGTATCTTCAGCAAGAACTTCAATATTGCATGGTTAGTAAAAGCAACTACCTTGGAACCTAAAAAATATGATCTAAACTTATCAAGAGCAAAAACAATAGTTAAGAGTTTATTTTCAATGGTATTATAATTAGCCTATGTAGAATCTAAAGTCCTAGAAGCATAATAAATAACATGGGCAACACTACCAACCCTTTGTGCAAGGATTGCTCCCACTTCATAATTAGATGCATCACACACAATTTCAAATGGGAGGGTCAATTTGGGTGGTTGAATGATGGAGTAGAGGTCAGCGCTATCTTTAAGAAATCAAACACCTTCTTACATTTGTCATCAAAGGTGAAAGCGACATCTTTTTGCATCAAATTTAACCGCATAAGAGCTATCTTGCTGAAGTCCTTGATAAAGCGTCTGTAAAAAAATGCATGACCAAGAAAAGAATGAATCTCACGGACTCAAGATAGGTAAGAAAAATTAGATATCACATCAATCGTGGTAGGATCCACTTTGATCCCCTTCTTACAGATCGCGTGTCCTAAAACTATGCATATATGCAAAACACTATCTAAACTATTCAAGCATGCATCAAACGTGGAACCATGAAACTTCTATACAATTTTCTATGAAATCAAAGGAAATATTAACCATGCACCATTGGAAAGTGTCATTAGCACTGCATAGGCCGAAAGGCATCTTCCTATAGGCAAACGTGTCGAAGAGGCAAGTTAACATGGTCATTCTTTGTCCTCTAGTGCAATATGGATATGAAAGTAACCTAAAAAACCATCGAGATATTAATAATGTGACTTACCAGTCCACCGTTCAAGCATCTGACCAATGAATGGTAAAGGAAAATGATATTCTCTGGTTCCCTGGTTTAATCTCCTTTAATCATACATACCTTCCAGCTCTTCTACACTCGTGTGGGGATAAGTTCATTATTCTTATTTTTAACCACTGTGAATCCAGTTTCTTTAGGGACTAACTGCACCAGACTCACCAACTGACGATCATATATGGGGTATATGATGCCTGCCTGTAAGAGCTTAGTCACTTCCTTTTTTACAACATCCATAATTTAAGGGGTTAAGTCGCCTTTGGGGCTGTCTAAATGATTTTACCCCATCCTCCAGTAGTATTCTGTGCATACACACGGACGAGCTAATACTAGGAATATCAACCAAAGTCCACCCGATTGCGTTGTTCATCTTTAACTTTGGCTGAAATAATCACATGTAGCTTTCCACCTTCCTAAATATATCCAACATCTCCTTGTCCCGATCCGCCCCATCCATTTTCTTAATTTTCACTGTGCTTTGAGGGAAAAGAAGTGGTATATCTTACTCAATATTAATAAACTCTAGTACCAAAGAATCCTCAACAACTTTGTTATTTTTCACAATAGCAATTCTAGGTTCAGGTACCTTTGGTATTTCAACAGCTTTGCCAGACCTCAAGGTAATTGCACAAAAATTAAAATTTAAAATTTAAAATCATTATCAATTACTTATAATTCTTTAATGAATGATCTTAAAATTTGATGTTGGCCTTTTTTATGAATTTGTTGTGATACTTGTGAAGTGAATGAAATATTTTGTTCTTGTATTTAAAAAAAATGCATGAATAAATATAGGTTTATTCCATTTTTGAGCAATGATGATGAACCCTAGTTAATGATAATTGTGTAAAACTTTAAGAATTAATATCTCAAAGTGATGTGCGTGATGTGCACAATGATAAAATCTGATTAATTATCATTGTAATTGTTAGTCTTTGTAATTTCAAATATATTATTTTATCATATATGATGATATCAATATCTAAGTAATAATATTTTCGGATGGACAGTTTGAACACAAAAGAGGGCATGTTTCTTCATTCATGGAATGCTATATGAAACAATATGATACAAATAGGGAAGTTGTCATTCAAGAATGCGAAAAGGGAATTTTCAATGCATAGATAGATATAAATGAGGATTGTCTTAGGCAAATTAATGTTCTTTTGCCTCTGTTAACTTCCATTTTCAACCTGCCACACATTATTGAAGTTTATTACAAAGATAAATATAACTACATACATTCTGAAGGAGTAATGAAGACACATATGAAAACATTACTTGTGGATTCTGTACCAGTTTGATCATGGATTTAAATCTCTTGATATCCTTTGTATTCCCACATTTAATTAGGAGATCATCTTAGATGTGTAATTTATTTGGTTAAATTAAATGTTCTTTTGCTTAGAATAGTGATTTTCTTGTAAAGCATCTGAATTTATTGATGTTCATATAGTTTTGAGTTGATATTTAAAAATTAAAATTTATTGTGAAAACTTTTTGACACCTGTTAACGAAACTATTTTTTTATTTCCTTGATTATATTTATATTATTGTTTTTTTTTTTTTTATATATATATATATATATATATATATATATATATATATATATAATTTTATGGATATATAAAAGTAATATTAACAGTCATAAGATATTAGTTTTACCACATTCATAAAGGCAAATGTTTTTTCAAAATAGATTTTCAAATTTTTCTCGTCAATGCTACAAATAATATTAGAAATATTCGGACGCTTAATTTTTTTAAAATATAAAAAATATATTTGTTGCATGTATTAAATATTTACTTCTAAGATCTATTACTAATTATCTATAATATGACAACCGGATCCATACACCTTAATAAAAATAGAGACAAGTGACAATGAATAATCAATTAGAATCACCAAATATAATTGAAACTACATTTATAAATATAGTTTACAACTTGTTTAGTAGATTAACAAAATATTACATTTTGAAAAGATACTACAAATATCTGATTACATAATAAAACATCAAATTCTAACAAGTTTGGAACTGATCTTATGCAAAATTTGTATATCATGTTCCTCTATCTGCTAATAAAAAATAAAGCGGGAGAGGTGAAAAATCTCAGTGAATTCTAAAAATAAAGAGAATGGTAGTTTTAAAATATTTCTTTCATAAATATTGAATAAACACATGAATACATTATGCATTTCAATGCTTAAGCTCTCGACTTTAATTTTTACAAAAGCTTAACTTAAAACATTCTTTCTTTATTAATAATCCTGAAAAATATATGTATGACCTCAAATCTTGTCCTTGAAATATAGAAAAGTTGCTCAATTATCTTAATGTGTGTGACCAAGATAATTGAGACCTGATTGGTAAAGGTGGTGTGGCCAAACCTCATTATGCGTCCTGATTGTTCTCATTTATTTGTTATTCCATGGCACAAGCAACCTGAATGTCTCACCGTGAATAAGGACATGCATGCTCTGATTAAAAAGAATGCAATACACTTGGGATGATATGCATGTATTGTCTTGGTAATGTTATGTATGCAATGCATCATTCATCCATAACACTTTGATGACTCTTTATCATATGCATATTTTCCCACTATTTTAGTCTTATTTATCCTCAATCATTAGTTAAATTAAGGATTTATTTGATATATTTTGTTAATTTTTGTTCTTTGAGTTGATAAAATGTTTTGTGTTTTTATTTCGTTGATTAAGTAGGAATTTGTCGTAATTTTACATTGTGTTTTGTTTTAGTGCAGTGCTGAATTTTGGTGAGAAATCAACATGACATATGTAGAGTATTTCAGCCATATCTGGAGTTGTAGATGTTCAATTGGAGTCAAACCAAGTGCAAATGAAAGCTAAGCTCCATAGCTACAGCTTTCATGAAGACACCGGAACCAAATGCAGACTCGAAAGAGGAGAAAAATGCAATATACGCCGGACAGCAGATGCTGAGCGCTGGAGCGCGCCCAAGCGCAAGCCAAGCGCTTTTTCCAGCATCTGCTACTGCCCCAGTCGCGCCTGGGCGCGCGACCCGCACCTGGGCGCGCGACCCGCACCAGCAACCATATAAACACATATTTTTACTGTTTTAGGGATCTTTTTCACTATTGGGAAGTTGGGAGACTTGCGCCCTAGCATAGAAACTCAAAGACGGCCGTTTCTAACATCATTGGAGCAGTTTTATCAAGAATCATTCATGAATCCTTCTTGTAATCCTTCTATAATCTTTATCTCTTTTATTTCTGTCATGAGTAACTAAACCCTATTTGTTAGGGATGAGTGTAACAAGATGAAACCCTTATTTTTATGATTTGATTTATGGTTATATGAATGAGTTTATTGAATGATTTTTCTCATCTCTGTGCTTAATGCTTTTTATTGCTTGATCAACATTAAAATGTTCTACGATTTGTATTTTGAAACGGAAGTGGACTTTACGAATGCTTGAGATGAGAAATTCATGAATTTGTAGTCTAGACATAGGTGCAGGTCATGAAACCAATTAAATTAGTTGCAAAGCAATAATTTATAGGAGAATTTCTATACGGTAATGCTTAATTCTAATCTTAAATCTACTAAGGAATTAGGGGTTACTTTGGAATTAAAGGTTTTGTCACTAAGACGTTAGGGCAAGAATAATAAAGAGAATTCGGTAATAATTCAATAAAGGAATTCAATAACTAGGATCAAATTAGACACAAAAGGTTGGATTCGAAGTGAAACTCATCTCTGACATTTTTCTCATTATAAAAGATCAATTTTACTACTGCTGTCAATTTTAAATATTATTTCAATCAACTTGGGAACCTTTTGTTCAATTTTAGTAACTAAATATAATTCAATAGTAAAACGCAATCCTTGAGTTCGACACTCGGTACTACCGTTTTATTATTACTTGCAACGATTCAATACACTTGCTGAAACGCTATCACACTTATAAAAAACTTAGCAATATATTGAAAATCAAGTGAGAATTAAATCATAAGTCCTTGACCAGGAGCAAATACTAGAGGCAGACTTAGCCAGACGTAGAACCCTTGACCAGAGGCACCACATTATGGACTAACAGATTAGCGGCGTCATGACTAGAGTCAGATGATATGTGACTGGAGGCAGAGTTAGATGATACATGGCCAGAGGCAGAAGATACGTGACTGGAAGCAACATGATCAGAGGAACTTGGATCAAAGGTAATGTGATCAAAGGAACTTGGATCAGAGGCCGCATGATAAAAGACATTTGGACCAAAAGTAGTGTCATCAGAGGTGCTTGGATCAGAGGCAACATGATTAGAGGAAATTGGATTAGAGGCAGCGTGATCAACGAAGCTTAATTTAAAGGCAACATGATCACAAGAACTTGGGTCAGAGGCAGGGCGATTAGAAGAAATACAGAAGGGAAAACATCATAGGAATACTTAAAGGATAAAATAAAGAGCAAGGTAGAATAGTATTATCATAGGCAAAATATAAATGTTTCTCTAGAGGCAAAACATGTGTAATTTACCAGAGGTCTGTCATAATAAAAAAAAAAAAAAAGGAAACTAGAGGCAATACTCAGAGTTGAGAAATGGCATGAGAGGCAACATACCGAGAATGTAAGTTAATCATCAGAGGCATAATGCCCAAAATCTTGAGTTAGGAATCAGAGTCAGAAATTAAGAAGAACATTTGAGGCAAGAGAGAGAGAAGGCACTATGGGCATACATATTATTTCCCACTGTAATCTACACATTAAACAGTCTTTATTCGCGTTTTTCTTATATTACTAACTAACTTATCAGCCTAATCATCACACAATTAAAATAACAACATGCATGATAATTAACCATAATTTTGGGTTCAAAATTCATAGACACCTTCATGCTTAAAAGTTCCATTTCCTCACTTTTTCTGAATTTTTCTAACCCCTATCTACCTACAAACAGTTTAACAAGTAAATGAAGAATTTTCAATTAACTTAACCCAAAACCCCTCATTCTAAAATAATTTAATGTAAAGAAATCACTTAAATGGCACTAAAGAATAAGAATATTTTGATCTTCTCTAGAAGACGACTTTCCTACTTCACTATTTTGAGGCGATTCGCAAGGATGAAGAGATAGATTCCCGCATGCAAAGTTGTTGAGCAGCTTTGGCTACTTTAGTGAACTTCTAGTCTTGGAAGATTTGGAAAAGAAGGAAAATTTGAGGATTTGGAAGATAGGGTGAACAGTAACAATTGGGTTACCATTCAAACTAGTTATGGGAATGAGAAGGGAAAAAAATGAGAGAGTCATTGAGTATTTTTCGCAAAAAGGATAAAATGAGGGGAAAGAAGTAAATTCACTTATTTGGCCTTTTGATCATTCCCCTTATTACCTTTGTCAAAAATTCTCTTATTTTATCGCATATTTAATTTGAGAACAAAATTTGTTGAAATAAGAATGCATATATTATTTGATGAATTTAATGAGGTTGATGTAAGTAAGATAGATGATGAAGAAGATGAACAATCTGGGCAACAACAATTGATTGTTCTGTAGAAACACGAGATAGATAAACAATTTCCATTTCAAACTCCTCCACTAAGCTGGAAAATCATAGGAGACCAACCATAAAATCATATTATAGGATATACATCTCATGAAATCAGAACTAGAATAACATTTAAAGATGACATCAACGATAGCATGAAAATGATATCTCAAATAAAGCCAAGATCAATCAAAGAAGTCATAGTTGATCAATCATGGATAAAAGCAATGAAGGAAGAACTACTTCAATTAAAAAAGAATGAAGTCTGGAATCTTGTTCTAGATTGACTAGGTCAAACGATCATTGGAACTAGATGGGTATTTAGAAATAAATTGGATGAAGAAGGTAAAGTTATAAGAAATAAAGCAAGGTCGGTAGATCAAGAGTACAATCAACAAGAAGGTATAGACTATGATGAGACTTTTGCTCTAGTTGCAAGATTAGAAGCTATATGCATTCTTCTTGCTTATGCATATCATAAACTTATTAAACTTTTTCAAATGGATGTCAAAAGTGAATTTTTAAATGGTTTCTTAAATGAACAAGTATATGTTCATCAACCTCTTGGTTTTGAAAATCGAAAGAAACCAACTCATGTTTTTAAACTTACCAAAACTTTATATGGATTAAAGAAGCTCATAGAGCATGGTGTGATAGATTACGCTCCTTTTTAATGAAAAATGGATTCTACAGAGGAGAAATTGACAAAACTTTTTAAGAAATTGATAAAAGTGATTTACTTATTGTCCAAGTGTACGTTGATGACATCATCTTTGGATCACCAAATGAAAAAATGTGTGCGGATTTTTCGAATCTCATGCAAAGCGAATTTGAAATGAGCATGATGGGTGAGTTGAGATATTTTCTTGGGTTACAAATTAAACAACATAGAGAAGAAATCTTTATATGTCAAGAAAAATACATAAAATATCTCTTAACAAAATACAAAATGAATGAAGTCAAAATAATGTCAATCCCATGAATCCATCCTCCATGTTAGACAAAGATGAACAAGTAAAATCCATTTCAAAAAAAGAATATAGATGAATGATAGAATCATTACTCTACTTAACCGCAAGTAGACCATATATCATGTTTGCAATAGGGTTATATGTTAGGTTTCAATCCTCACCAAAATAATCTCATTTATCTACTGTAAATATAAATTTTTGTTATCTTGTCGGTACTACTGATCTTGGCATTTGATATAGCAATGGATCTCATTTTGATCTTGTAGCTTATTGCGATGTTAATTATGCCAGAGACAAAATTGAAAAAAAAAGCACAAGTGGTGCATGTAAGTTTATTGAAGAAGCCTTAATAAGTTGGTCATGTAGAAATTAGAATACAATTGCATTATCAACTACTGAAGCCGAAAACGTCTCAGCTGCAAACTGTTGCTCCCAAGTTCTATGGATTAAAAACAAACTTGAAGACTTTTCAGTAAGTTAGTCCAATATTCAAATTTACTATGATAATGCAAGTGCTATCAATCTCTCTAAAAATCCCATTCAAAACTCAAGGTCTAAACACATTGAAATAAAACATAATTTTATTAGGGATCATATGAACAAAAAAGAAGTTGAATTAATATTTGGTGTTACAAACAAACAACTAGCAGACATATTTACAAAACCCCTTGTTTAAGAAAATTTTAATTTCATCAAAGAAAAATTAAAAATCATAAAAAGAATTCAAATAAAACTCTTTGAAAATAAAAACCAGATCATTTTGGTCAGAACGAAGAACATTCTTGTCTCGGCTTTGTCTTTAAACATAACAATCTTCGTTTTGGTTTCATGAGAAACCCAAGGATCATATTTTAAATGTTACTTTTTGTCCTTTCTCAAAAGGTAACGGCTACACATACCTATGTCTGTCACCTCACCTCTACAATCCTCATTCATAATAACATTTGTCCCCTATTAATCACCTTCCATGCGTGGCACCTTCATCTTTCAACTTCCTCTGTAAAAATTTCAAAACTGTTTCTCCAAGTTTTCAAAATTGTTCCTCTCACCACTAAAAACAACAAGTTGCTTTTCTAAAAAACACCTCATCTCCTATCTTCTAGGTTTATTTCACTCACAAAATGGCACACACCCAAGTTGTAGCACAAAAGAATCCACATCCCAGAACGCCATCCCCGTCACCATCTCCATCACCCCCACATAGACCAACACCCTTAAAATCTTCTTTAGAGAAAACTTTCTCTGATTTCTTATAATCATCTCCCGATTCAAGCCCTCCACCCATGTCCCTTGTTCCTCTCTTCATCGTTCTTCCATCACTACTCCAATGCAACCCTCCTTCGATTAGTCAAGCACCACCACATCTCAAAAAAACATCCAAAATTGGCTTTGGTAGTTCCTCCTCTTAACGAAGATCGATGAGGATCATGGTCGGCGTTGGCACCTCGAAAAAATCAAAAGACACAAACACCACCATCTACACCATCTCTGATGATGATTTTGAACCTAAGTTGTCACCAACAGTTCCCCAACAATAATCAGAACCCTTATCGAAACCCTCCAAACCCTCTAAACCCTCTACATCCCTAACAAATCCCATTTCCAATGTTTTCAAACCAAATCCATCCCTTCAAAACCTAGCTTGAAGATTCCTAAATCTAATTCATCTTGCATTTTATCTCAGTCTTTGGCTTCACGAAAACTAAAAAACCCACTCAGCAAAATACAAACCAAAAACGTTATTCTTCAAAACCTCCAAACAAAAATGTTCTCCACTAAAATCTCCAAACCCAAAAAATACAACCTCTAAACCTCCATCCAAACAAATCTCTTCAAAAATTCTCATCCCTCCACCATTTCCATCCAAATTTCAGAAAAGTGTTGCATGAAAAATGGGCCAAAAAACCAATTGGTATTGGTCGGGTTTTCAATTTTGAAAACCTTCAATATGAAGGCACTTCCATAAAACATTATACTGATGCTCTTGGATGAACATATTTCCTCCAAATTTCTGATTCCTTTTATCATGAGGTAATTAGGGCTTTTTATTGCAAATCTTAGGCCTTTGCAGATAAATCTCTTGTTGTTTCAAATATGAAAGGAGTTGAAATTTGCTTAACCCCTACCATTCTTGCTAAAATATTGCAACTCCCATCTAAAGGCCCCCCAATTTTTGGCAATAACTATATTTAGCTCTGAGCATCACCAATGATGAAGTCTTTCAAGAGCTGCTTATTGCTGGCTCCACTGATTTTGTTTTAGCCGATCTCAAACCTCTCCCCAAAATATTTAACAGAATCAGCCAACATTTAATTCTACCTCACTCTGGTAGTCATGAATATGCATCTAACAACAATGCTTTGGTAATATATCACCTTATTCACTCCAAAAAATTAAATATGCCTCATCTCGTCATACATAATATGATTGATGCGACAAACATGGATTACAAGAGAAATATCGTTCCTAATGGTTCTCTAAAAAAATTTCAGATATTTCAATATCCTTGTGTTAACAAAAACTTCCAACATCAAAATCACCAAATTTTCTTGAAAAAGCATCTCTCATATGAAGAAAGTTCCATGCATTCCACCATATCCTAAAGCTATTTTCTCTCAATCAACAATAAAACGCAAAAGATCCGCAAGACAATATGCAGTACAACCCAATGTTGAAAATCACTTCCATCAAGAACATTATTCTCCTTAACCAAACATGCTCCCTTCTCCTGATATCCCATTAGATAAGATAACCACAGAGGTTCCCACCTCTCACTATCTCAACAATCTAACTTTCCAAAGTCATCGTTGTACTTAACTCAATTATCAACAAACATCTCCATAATCACATGTTTTTGTTTCACCTCAAAAACCAACTCTTCCCTTTTTGGCATTAGTCAACATCTGGTCTTTCCAGATTTGGAACCCCATGGCCCATCAGTTCCTCACACCAATTATACATCAGAATCTATTCCTACAATCAACACCGCATTTGCAACTCTATTATCCTTCTGCACCACGACAACCCCTTCTCCGAGTAATCCTCCATCTACTCTTATGGAAGATGAACAATGCCCTTCCAAACGATCTAAAGTTGAGTAAAACACAACCAAAACATGTAAGGAAATGCTCAAACTTTTTGTTGCCCTTCAAACATTCATTGCTCGCCAAACTCATCAAAATAAAAAGCATGCACTTTTGAGGTATTTAATGGCTTCCCAGCTTGATCCTAAGCTAGGACTAGAGCCACCTCTTCCTAATCCACCACCCACTTTTCCAGATATTTCGCATCCATCTTTGTCATTGTCTTCTAAGAGGTCATCCCCATCTCTTTCTTTTTGAAAGATTATGTGTTGTACTCTCCTGTTCCTTTTTGATTTGTCGAAGAGGGGAAATTAATTTATAGATTTTTAGAAGTCTTTTTGCATATGATGTACTTTTGTATTTTTTTTTGTTTGGAACCATTTGTATAATTAATCTTATTATACATTAATAAAAATATATATCTTGGTTCAAAGATTAGTATTGAAATCACATGTTAAGGGCGAGTTTTAGAACTAAAAGCTCTCGATTATTATTTTAAGAATCAAAATTAAAATCTAAATTTACATTTGTTTATCATAAAAAAGGGGGAGATTGTTGAGGCAAAATCCCAAATTAATGTTATGCATGTACTGCCTTTGTAATGTTATGTATGCAATGTATCATTCATCCACAAAACTTATAAATAACTTACCAATAATTTGAAAATCAAGTGAGAATTAAATCCTACGTTCTTGATCAGAAGTTGGAACTAGAGGTAGACTTAGCTAAAGGTAGAACTCATTACCACATGCAATGCATTATGGAGTAACGAATTAGAATGTCATGACCAGTCAAAAGATACTGACCAGAGGCAATATCAGAGGATACGTGACCAAAGGTAGAGTTTGAGGATATGCAACCTGAAGCAGCATGACCAGAGGAACATAGATCAAAGGGAGCATGATCAAAGGAACTTTGATGAGAGGCAACATGATTAGAGGAACTTGGGTTAGAGGCAGTATGATCAGAGGAACTTGAATCAGAGGCAGCGTGATTAGAGCAGCTTAGATCAGAGGTTGCATGAATAGAGGAACTTGGATCAGAGGCAGCGTGATCAGAGTAACTTGGATCAGAGGCAGCGTGATCAGAGTAACTTGGATCAGAGGCAACATGATCAAAAGGAAAAAAGAAGGGAAAGCAGTGGAGGCAAAATGAAATGATAAAACCAGGAGCAAGGTAGAAGAAGAAAAATCAGAGGTAAAGTAGAAAAGTATTATCATAGACAAAATAGAAGCATTTCACCAGAGGAAAAACAGATGTAATTTACCAGAGGCAAAATATCTGGCATCATAAAACAAAAACTAAAAAGGAAGAATAAATGAAGAATTTCAATTAACTTAACCCACCACCATTCATGCTAAAATAATTTATTGTAAAGAACTCACATTAATGGCACTAAAAAAAAGGTTATGTTCCAAAGCATCCTTGAGCTCCTCTTGGCAAGAATAAAAAGACATATTCCCACATGCAAGGCTACTTGCGAGCTTTGGGGGACTTTGCTGAACTTTAGTCTTCGATAATTTGAAAGAGAAGGAAAATTTGAGAATTTGGAAGAGAATGTGAATAGTAACAATAGGGTTACCCTTTAGAGCGGTTACAGGCAAGAGAAGGGAAAACAATGAGAGAATTATTGAGTATTTTTTCCGGAAAAGGATAAAAGGAGGGGACATAAGGAAATTCTCCATTTGTCCCTTGGACATTCTCCTTATTACCTTTTTTCATTTATATTTTAATTAAAATTCTTTATTTCTAAATTAATGTATTAATACTTTGACTACCCTCTATTTTTAACATATTTTAATTTAATGGGTTATTACATTATTAAAAATGTTGTTCCAAAATTAAAGTATTTTTGTGATTATTTTTTTTTAGTATACATAAATAATTAGACACTCAAGATTGGATTTTTTTTGTTTGTTTATTTCACAACATAATTTTTGTGGTTAGATATATTTGGAGATTAATTTAGAACTAGATGTTAATCCATGCGTTGCCTAGTAGAATTTAATTTATTAGCGAGTATAAAATAACAATAATATATAATTAAAAAATAATGTTATTTTTATTTTAGAGTAGAATATATTCAAGTGTTTATGTGTGTCTAAAGGTAAATATATTTTTGAATAATTATATATAAGTTAAGTTTAATTAGTATAAAGGAAAAGATAAAACATAGTTGACTAATACAATTATATTAAAATATGATACTATTCATAAGATTTTGCGACTTTAGAGATGTAATTCTTGTCTTTAATATTTTTATTTATGGAATTGGTTAGCTTTTTTGTTTCAATCGAGTGTTCCTTCTAATAATATATTTGTTAAATAGGTATGCATTTCTTTATTATTAAAGTTGTACATTCAACGTCTTAAGTCCTTGTTCAATTGACAAATGTTTATATTGCTAGGTTGGACATCTTGTCTCGCGTTCAAACTCGAGACTTCACAGTAGTGTGAGTTAATTATGGTGGAATTTGCCATCTCTTCTAAGACAAAAAAAAAGTTGTACATTTAACTATAATATGTTCTTCATTTTATTTAAATTATATTAGTTTTGAAACATTAGATTTATAAATTTATGTACTTTTTGATATTTTCAATTTGATATGTTCATCGTAATCGTGTCAATCTCACCGTCAATCTAAACATGCACTAATTGATATTGTGTATTTTGCGATTTATTATAACATTCATTTGTGAATGGTAGTTTGTTTTAAAAAGCAATGAAATAATTGTTCACGTATGCAAATATAGGTGGCATATATGAAAAGCACACTACAAAGTAAAATAGAAATTTCTTAAGCTTCAACAACCGTAAATAATAACAATGTTTTTTACATATTAAAAATGTTAATTTCACACAATTGCAAGGTCAAAGAAAAATTATTTGACACAGTCAAGAAACTTCAAGAGTGTGTTAAAAAAATTATAGGCAAAAAACGTTTGTAGATGTTTAAGATATAGATAGTTTCGAGTCAATAGTGAAATAGTTAGAAGTTATTCATTTTCAAATATTTAATTTTTTTTGTTTCGATTAAGATTTATGTTTCTTTTTTAATTATAAAACAAAAATGTTATGAGAGACGCATTCAACATCGAAGGGAAAAAAATTCACCCCTATGCAATGATAGTTATATATGATCTTGAACAATAATTGACAACAAATAAACAATATTATTGAAGTAACTACGAACCGAAAATATGTTACAAAAATGTTAATTGAGAATGTGTTACACATAAGATAAAATGTTAACTGAAAATATGTTACAAAAATGTTAATTGAGAATGTGTGTATGTAGTCGAACTTGCATTGGAATTCTTTGAAGATATTGGATGTTTTGGTTTTTTTTTTGTGAGTTATTGAAATTAAAGTTGTGATGATTAATTAAAGTCTTTAAATGTATTGTGATTCATGAGATTATAAATATTAAAGCTGAAATTGCATAACTTATATAATAGTTGTATTACGATGGACAAGTGAATAGAACTTGGAGTTCTGTTTAATATAATATTATAATAGAATTTTTTTTTTTAAATTTGAATAAACCACAATATAAAAAAAATCATGTCTATAGAGTTGGATTCAGAATGTGTATTCGTGACTACAATCATAATTTTGTCATAGTTAAAACTCAATGGTTTTCTCCTATGTGTTTAGTTATGGTAGGTGAAACTTATGGATTTCTTCATGCTTTGCAATTAGTTCAAGAGCTTCTGATAGAATCAGTTGACTTCGAGTTGGACTCCAAATATGTAGATGATAAGTTCCATCAAGTTTAAGTGGATGTTTCAAAGACTGGTGCTATTATATTTTATTGTCGTTTTATTTTCTATTTCGTCTTTAAAAACTCAGATGTAGAATCAGTCAATGAGATAGCTCATGCTCGAAGAAGTGAAGCCACTTATACAACCAAGTGGATCTTAGTCTCATAGTATAGTTACTCCAAAAAGTAACAATTTGAGGTAATACAACGGAAAACCACTAAGGTGCAAAAAGCTCTGAGTACCATAATTTCTAAAAAGATCACAACAAAAATTTCAAATAAAACCATATCAAAAATCAAATTATAAATATGAATTAAAAATTAATAACTAACCATACCTAAAGATATACATCATAAGATTTTTATATATATATATAATAGTCAATTTTGAATTTTTTTTTGTTTTATAAAAGGTTGCTTATAGTATATAATTTATAATAATTAGATGTTGAGCTGCGCTTTGTGCTGGTGAATTTAATATAATATTAATTTAGGTGAATTATTAATATAATCGATGAAATAAACCAATTTTTTACATAATTTTTTAAAATTTTAAATGGTTAATTTGTCAATTTAATCTCCAATAATTGTTTCTAGAGACTATTTTTATTAAACATTTTCAAAATCAATATCAATATCATTTTCACATTTAGTTAGTTGCAACAACTATATTCAAAATTTTCTACAATTTTTGAAGTTAAAGTGGTGATTCTTTCATATTATCTTATTAAGACAAAAAATAATTTTTTTTGAGTTAGTGTATTTATTTAGAATCCGGTATTCATATTCATGTGATGTCACCATCACTTGAAATGGAAAGATCAAATAACATTCAATGTTTTTTTTAAAAAATAAATAAAAATAATAGTTTATTTTTCTTTAGATTTTGTGATTCACCTAATTCCTCTAAATTCATAAAAACCAGCAAAATACTTATCTACTTTGGATTTTTAAGATCATATTTTTTTTATCAGAGTAAATATAATATCAAACAATAATTAGTATTAAAGAAATATATAACTTATATGTCAATAGTTTTAGTTTCACTCTGAAAACTCTCTTATTTTTTTTCTTATAATTTTCAGATTCTGAATTTGCATATTCTCTTATCAGACAGTCTGGATGAAGGGAACAAACTTAAGTTCATTTGCTCTTTCTTGAAATCCTATTCCTCTTTTACCATTCCTACTAACACCATAAATCATAGATGCATATATGCTTCTTTGCATACCATTATCAAGAAAATCTTAAAATACTTCTTCATGCTTATTAGAGTTACATGTGGTATTTTCAATCGATGTTGAACTATATATGTGGTTCTTCGTGTAGGCACTTTGCTAGTAAAAAAAATGTATTTCATGTGACTGTCTCAGATTGTCACGAATTTTTTTCCCTAAAAATCAGGGAACATGACTCCCTTAGAAGGAACTTCTTACATGACTCGATCCTCAAAATTCCAAATTCCTTCGTTTAGTCCACTTTTTTAAATTTTTTATTTCTTTTTTTAATTTTTCATATTCTCAAAAAAAAAATCTAAAAAAGGTTGCGTAACCTTTATTTGATTTTTAGAATACTTTGGTTGTATTTTTATATTTTTTAGATTTTATTTGATAGGATTTTTGATTTTCCACCTCAACTTTAGTGATAAGGACATTGTTGGAATTTTCAAAATTATGTTGTTGCATTGCATTGTTATATTCTCATGACGCATCACTAGGGCTAGTTTGGTGAATCTGCATTCCCTAGATCCTTAAATAGATAATATTTTTCATTTACTTCGTAGACTTAATAGAGCTGTTAGAGCTAACTAGTTAGGTAGTGAAACCGATTATGCGTTCAATCATACCTTATTTGACTTTGATTTTGAGTGAGTTCCCTAATCAAAATATAGATAATAGAATCTTAAGACAACTTGATGCACCTGATGTCACTTATAATGCATTGTGTATCAAATATCCTAAAGTTATTGTACCATTTGAACTTAAATATGGTTTATTACACTTGTTTCCAAAGTTTAATGGTCTTGCACGTAAGGATCCCCACAAACACTTGAAAGAGTTCCATGTTCTATGTTCTACCATGAAGCCTCAAGAAGTCATAGAGGATCATACCAAGCTGAGAGCCTTCCCAAAAAGGATCATACCAAGCTGAGAGTCAAGGACTGGTTGTACTACTTTCAGCCAAGTTCTGTTACAAGTTGGAATGATCGGAATCAAATGAAGAACCTTCCCATTCTCACTTCAAGATGTTGCCAGGGATTGGTTTGTACTACCTTCAGCCAAGTTTTGTTACAAGTTGGAATAATCGGAAGAAGCTGTTCCTAGAAAAATTATTCCCTACCTCTAGAGTTGCTTCAATTAGAAAAGAAATATGTGGCATTAGGCATATTGAAAGAGAATCCTTGCATGAGTACTGGGAGAGATTCAAGAAGTTAGTGGCTAATTGTCCTCGTCACTAGATTTCTGAACGATTTCTTTTCTAGTATTTTTATGAAGGTTTGTAACCTATGGATAGAAGCATCCTGGATGCTTCTAGTAGGGAAGCACTTGTAGATAAGACCCTAGAAACGGAAAAAGCCTTGATTGAAAACATGTCCATTAATTCTCAACAGTTTACAACCAGACGCAATTCAACAGTGTCGACAAAGGGAGTGAACCAAATTCAAGCTTCTTCCCTCAAGAATCTAGAGAACGAACTTGATGAACTTAAATATTTAGTGACAAAAAAGGTAGTAGGTAAAACCCAAGTAACAAAGGTTTGTGGTATTTTCACTTCTGCAAAGCATCCTACAAACTCATGTCCGACATTGCAGGAAGATCTGATTGTTGATGCTTCTCAAGCATATGCAGGAACCATATTTAATCCTCAAGCCAACAATGATCTATCATCTAAGAGGTACAATCCTTGTTTGAGAAATCATCCCAACTTGAGATGTGTGAACTCAACAACACAACATAAACCTAAGCATCAGTAGCAAAACAATGTGCAACAACAATAGTAAAACAACACACCTTCATTAGAGAACCTTGTCAAATAGGTGGTTGTCAAAAAAATCTTCAATTTCAACAAAGGAAAAATTCCACCATTCAGAATTTGGAGACAAAAATTGGACAAATGGCCACTTCTATCAATCAAATGCAGACTAAGGGGTCAAGCCAACTACCTGCCCAGACAGTAGTAAATCCAAATGTTCCTAATTTTTGTGCAATTACCTTGAGGTATGGCAAAACTGTTGAAATACCAAAGGTACCTGAACTGCTATTCTAAAAAATAACAAAGTTGTTGAGGATTTTTTTGTCCTAGAGTTTATTAATGTTGAGTAAGATATACCACTTCTTTTCCCTCAAAGGACAGTGAAGACTAAGAAAATGTACGAGGTAGATCGGGACAAGGAGATATTGGATATATTTAGGAAGGTGAAAAGCTACATGTGATTATTTCAGCTAAAATTGAAGATAAACAACACAATTGAGTGGACCTTGGTTGATATTCTTGATATTAGCTCGTCCATGTTGCATGGTATGTCACATTATTAATATCTTGATGGTTTTTTAGGTTACTTTCATATCCATATTGCACTAGAGGACAAAGAAAAGACCACGTTCGTTTGCCCCTTCGGCATGATTTCCTATAGGAGGATGCCCTTCGGCCTATGCAGTGCTCATGACACTTTCCAACGATGCATGGTTAATATTTCTGTTGATTTTATAGAAAATTGTATAGAAGTTTTCATGGATGATTTTAATGTGTATGGTTCCTCATTTGATGCATGCTTGAATAGTTTAGATAGAGTTTTGCATATATGCATAGTTTAAGGACACATGATCTATAAGAAGGGGATCAAAGTGGATCTTGTCAAGATTGATGTGATTTCTAATTTGTCTTACCTATCTTGAGTCTGCGAGTTTCATTCTTTTCTTGGCCATGTATGTTTTTACAGGCGCTTTATCAAGGACTTCAACAAGATAGCTCTTCTACGGTCAAATTTGCTGCAAAAAAATGTCACTTTTCACATTTGATGACAAATGTAAGAAGTCGTTTGATTGCTTAAAGATAGCGCTGACCCCTACTCCATCATTCAACCACCCAAATTGACCCTCCCATTTGAAATTATGTGTGAAGCATCTAATTATGAAATGGGAGCAGTACTTGCACAAAGGGTTGACAGCGTTGCCCATGTTATTTATTATGCTTCTACGACTTTAGATTCTGCACAAGCTAATTATAATACCATCGTAAATGAACTCTTAGCTATTGCTTTTGCTCTTGATAAGTTTAGATCATATTTGCTAGGTTCCAAGCTAGTTGTTTTACTAACCATGCAACATTGAAGTTCTTGCTGAAGATACCAGAAGCAAATTCGAGATTGATTCGGTGGAATTTGTTGCTCCAAGAGTTAGATTTGGAGATTAAAGATAAAAGTGAAGTTGAGAAACTGGTGGCAGATCACTTGAGCAAAATAGAAATGGATGAGGACCCCACCCCTATTCATAATGACTTCCCTAATGAGCAACTATTACAATTGTGTGAAGTAACTCTGTGATTTATTGATTTAGTTAAACTATCTAGTTGTTGGAGTCTTTCCTACAAATGTATCTAGAGCACAAATGCACAAACTTAAAAGTAATGTCAAATACTATGTGTGGGATGATCCATGTCATGCCTCTCAAGTAAAGGGACATTTTGGTCCTCCACGAACACCAAGAAAAGTCTTAGATTCGGGTTTCTTTTGGCCCACTTTTCTTAAGGATACTATGAATACTTACCGAACTTGTGAACATTGTCAAATAGTAGGAACAATAATCACTTGCATGAGTGAGATTCCTCAACAATCTTTGCTTTTCTGTGAGGTATTTGAAGTTTGGGGCATTGACTTTATGGGCCTTTTTCTTGTATCTTTTGGTTTTGTCTAAATTTTACTTGTTGTTGATTATGTTTCGAAGTGGTTGGAGGAAATACCCACTAGGGCTAATGATTCAAAACTTGTTGCAGGTTTTTTCAGGGCATATATTTTCGACATATTTAGAATACCCCGAGCCATCATAAGTGATCAAGGCATTAATTTTGGAAACTGATACATGGAAGCTTATGAGATGATTTCTAGGAAGGAATTCTCCATTTGCCCAAAAGTTTTATTGTTCAAGTCCCGTCTAAAAATTATGGTAGGGAATCTTCGATCCAAGTAGATTGCCTCTTTTTTTGTTCTAACACTTTTCCTCATGGTGTAGTGGAAATAAAAAATGAAAATACTAACAAAATGTTCAAGGTGAATGGGCAACGCCTCAAGCTATTCCTTGAGAGCTTTGTACTTGAAGATGCAACCATAGAAATTTTTTTTTTTGTAAAACTTCACCTACATTGGGGTTTGAACAAAGAGTTCCTTTTCCTTACTCTTATTTTATACTTGTTACTTTCATTGAGGACAATGTGTAATTTAAGTGTTGGGGTATCATTTAGGATTTTATTTTGTTCAAAATATAAATAAATAAATAAATGTAATTGCATAGCATGATTGGGTTTGTGGGTTTGTGGCATGATTGGGTAGTATCTCTACATTCTTGGTACAATAAGTTGGATTAGAACGCATAATTTTGTATCATTTGTGATAGATCATTAACTATTTTTCCATTTTTCCATTTTTCCATTTTCTTTTTCTTGTGTGTGATGTCACTCATGATTGCTAGTTACACCATGACTTGACTCTTGTCCGCATGCATATACTGAAATGATCTACGCATTTGTTTCTTGTTAAGTTACTGGCCAACTAAGCTTACCCTTCAATTATGCCTTTGTTTAAGTCCATTTGAGTCTATTTATCCCATTATTTGCTATAGAGCTCATTACAAGCCTAAAATTAAAAATAAAAAATAAAAAATTCAATTGACCCAATCTTGGGAATAAATGAGTCCTTCTTTAAGTAAGCGTGGTGGTGCTCAACTTGTTTGTTTGAAATCGCATGCATTGCTTTACTCGGAGAACAAAAGCTTAAATGTTGGGGAGTTTGATCGATGCAAATTTGGTACATGTTTCTAGCTTTGTACTATTACATTTAAGAAACTCTTTTTATTCTAGATTAGCTTTTTATTATGTTTCTAAACTTAGGGTTAAAATTGAGTTTTAAAATTACTATTTGCATATTGACCCCTGTTCGCTCTGTAGGTCATAACTTGAGCTTTGGATATCGGATTGGCGCATGATAGTAGGCATTCGAAAGCTAAAAATCAGATTTACAACTTTTATGTTAGAGCAAAAGCTCAATTTCAAACTTTACTTCTA
This sequence comes from Cicer arietinum, assembly GCF_000331145.2. NCBI lineage: Eukaryota > Viridiplantae > Streptophyta > Magnoliopsida > Fabales > Fabaceae > Cicer > Cicer arietinum. Next base: position 13,848,413 of record NC_021161.2, on the reverse strand, counting down.
AACTGCAGATTATGTGATCTGGGCTATTTTGTAATCATTTTTAGTAGCAGACCGCTTGATTAAATAAGTAAAAGTACAATACAAATTATAACTCTTAATTATTGGTATCATCTATCAAAACAGGATTTCTCCCAAATTTGAACTTCAAAACTCATTAACCTATAATAATTGCGATTTCACAAATGTAGAGCCAAACCAGTTAAATACAAACAACAAAAGAGGTGAATATTGAAATTATGTTAATAGTATAATATAAGTAAGGAGAACACACAAACAATAATAATAGACCGTAACATAATCACACTATGATATATCAAAATATTTAACCAAATAGTACCATATTATAACATCAAAGTGACTCAAGTAAAATAATTATCTCATTATAATGAGCATCAAATCATCTAAGAGTAATTATTATTACTTTTGAAACATATCAATCACAACAAAATAATCATAAGGAAATGCAATGCTATGCATGAATTTAAACTCTACTTCACAATCTAATATAATTCTAACTTTGAAGTACTTAGTTAGGAGACTTGATACTATGCCACCATCTCGGTGGAAAGACAATTCAAATTGACCCTTACATTTGGAGTGCCACATCTATGCCCTTACATTACATAAACTCATCACAAATTTATAGCATCACTATCATCAATCATACCTCATCAAATAAACTTATCACAAATTTATAAAATCACAATTATTAATCATACATCATCACCATCACATAAAATCATCCCAACGCATCCATATTTTATTATCACATCGCATAAACTCATCTAATCAAACATATACATAAAATTAATTCGACACTTAATATCACAATAATATCAAATACCACACTTTTAAAGAAATTAAATCAATCAACACCTTACAAATATTTATATTCTATATTTTAGTCTCACAATTTTCATATTTCCAGATTAATTAATTTTTCCTTCAAAGAGTTATTGCTGTACTAAGCGAGTCCTGGATGAATCGTAGGAAAATATGGTTTTTCCGTTCATCTCACAATATATTATACTCATGAATTCAAACGTTCTTTTACCCCTTACTTTATTTTGACGCTTTCACACGTGAATACAAGTCAACAAGAAAAAAGTGTTTGTTCCTTAACTCCTTGTCCTTCAACCGATCTAACTCGATAGTTTATGCGTAAATGTCAAAAATAAATTATGAGAACACAATCTAAAAACTAAATTTCGAGATTCGGTCAAGGGAACTTACCATAAATCAATCAATGGATAACATAGCCACTATTTACACAGTCGTTTTGACGTTGATTTCACTCAAATCGTATTTACGGTAAAGAAGAACGGGGTAAAATAAGGAATTCCATAAACGAAGAAGTTGGGTATTAAAGATAGATTGAGATGGTTAAAAATATGGAAAAATATGTTGAATTGACTAACTAAATGATTGAAACAGAATACCAAACTTTGGACGAAAACAGAAAAAGTTTTCTGAAATAATTATCGATCACTGGTGTCAAACGATAGGCTTGTTGTTTTGTTTCCTCTTTGCTTTTACCGTTGTTGTCCAACTCCCTTCCTTTTCTATTTTATTTTATTAACAACTATGATTCACACATCGGTCAAATCCATTGGTCCCCTTATTATTTTTTGTTTTACTATTATTATTTTTATTTTTATAAAACAAAATTAATAGTTACTTAATCTCATTTTTAATATTCCTCCAAACATCATTTAATTTTTAAAACATCACTAATATCTCATAACTAATATGTGATAGATTATTGTAATTAAAATAATTAACCTTTTAAAAAAAAATACATAAAAACTCTCATATTCAACATAGTTACTATAATTATACTTATTTTTCAAAACACTCGCATTAAAATACTATCATTATTAGAGAATAGTCAAAATCACAAAATAAATAAATATAAGATCAACACTTTATATTAATTACTAAATCATAATAAAATTCTATAAAATCACAATTTCATAACAAGTATAACAAAATAAAGGGAATCAAACACAATATTATCATTATCTCAAGATAATTATTTATAAAATATATATATAAAAACAAACAATAGTTTAAATTAATTAAAATATAATTATGTGCACATTTAACATCAGTCAAACGCACATGAAAATATCACATTAATTACTCACGCACATATACACGTAAAATCACATAAAATCTTATTCTTTAAAATATTTCACTAAAATACTATTATTTTTAGAAGAATAATAAAATATAATATTTTTTATTTATATCATTCATTTAGTCTAATGTGTACAAGATTAGAATAATAGAAAGCACGCATATGAATAAAATTAATATTATAATTAATCAATATATATTATAAAATAATTTTAAATACAAATTAATTATTTAAAATCCTATTTGATTGATAAAATAATTAATCATAAAATTTGGGGTGTTACATCACGCACATTAGATGCAGAAAGGAAGATTATTTCTTGCCACGCTTATCAGATGCATATTATTTCTTGTTGATTTCATCAAAGGCAATTTAACTATTGCATTTCTTTGTGTTTCTAGAGGCAGCTGAGACGCAACGTGGTTTCGTGTATCAGACTTAAAGAAATGAAGTGAGGAGAACTCGTGTTGTATCTTCGTCGAGTTATCAGATGATACGCTAAGAGTCTATTAAACAAATATTTGATCTCGAACCCGCGCACTTAATCACAATGTTAGAGCATTAAATTGTCTCCACAAACGATTTAGTTATCATCAAAACAAGTGGGACCATATTTCTTCAAATCGACTCGGTTCCAACAACCTTCCCTATTTTGATGACAAACATCTATTTTGTAAACAATTTTTTGAGATAAAGAAAACAATGAGATAATATAGTAATAACAAGTTACAATAAAACTCTCTTTTAGAATATGCATGTTCAATTCATAAGATGAGATATATTTTAACAGAGTATGAAAATGCATTAATGAAAAAAGTTTACAAAAAGAAATTTATTGTTTATGATTTCTCAACAAAAAAAGCATGTGAGATTTATTAACTCTGATCATATCTATTAGGAGTGAAACTTGTGCAGATAAATTTATGTAGTTTACCATCCAGTTTTATTTTAAAAGTCTTTTATTGCAACATAATTAATCTTCGTCATTTTATATTTCATTGATGTATTTATTCCCTTTGCGTTTTTGCTAGACCTTCCAATACCTTTTGTATTACAACTCATTTTCCTATTTTGCAACAAATATTTTGTGTTAAAATTATTGTTAGAGTTAAAAATACCAACTTATTTCAGATGCATGTCTCTCTCTAAAGTGATTGCTCTCCATTCCAATTTTCTTAAAAACAATCGATAAATGATATTTGTGTATAAAAATTATTAATCACAAAAATACTTTAATTTTTTTAACATTAATTTTTTTAATAGTGAACAAATATTTTTTATAATCAAATTAAGCTTGGAAAAATTAACCGTATATTTCTAATACTATTTGTAGCATTGACAAGAAAAATTTGAAAATCTAAGCAGATAATATATAGTATGATTACAATGTAATGAAATGTTCATTAGTTTGGATTAGACTTGACTTGATTAGTAATTCATTTCCATACAACTATCTCTAAGAAAAGTTTGTTAATATTTAAGACATAAGAAATTTCAAGTAGTGAAATACTTAGAAATAATTCATTTCCAAACAACTATCTTTAGTATTCTTCATCTTTATTTTATTTTGATTATGATATGTGTTTTTTTAATTATAAAAAGAAAACAAAATGCTAACATTCAATAACTTAGAAAAATACTCACCTCCTATATATGGTCTTCAACAATAATGACAATAAAGGAACAATGTTATTGAAACATTTATGGACTAAGAATCTGTCAGACGTTGAAATTAGTATGACTTTGTTTCATTTTATAATGTCTTTATCTATTGGTAAGTGACTTGAATCAAACATAAGAATGTGGTTGAAAATCAACGGTTGGATCTTAATGTGTGATAAATAATGCATTGAAGATATTGAGTAGATTGTTTTTTTCTATATGAGTTATTGAAATAAAAAGTTTGATAATTGATGAAAGTGTTAATTGTATTGATTAGAGTTAAAGTTGTTAAATGTATGAAATTATTGTATTTGAATTGCAAATGAAATAGTTTGCACTATATTTGGTGAAACAAAATATAATTGAAGCAAAACATGAAAGAAGTAGTGTGATTTTAGAGGTACCACATTGATAAGAGTTAAAGTTGTTAAATGTATGAAATAATTGTATTTGAATGGGCAAGTGAAAGAGTTTGCTTTATATCTGGTGAAACAAAATATAATTGAAGCAAAACATGAAAGAGTGAGTGTGATTTTAGAGGTACCACATTGATAAGAGTTAAAGTTGTTAAATGTATGAAATAATTGTATTTGAATGGGCAAGTGAAAGAGTTTGCTTTATATCTGGTGAAACAAAATATAATTGAAGCAAAACATGAAAGAAGTGTGATTTTAAAGGTGTCAAATCACAATTTTTATAAGTTAACAAATTTTGGAATATGTGGCGTACATATAGATGAGTTGTGGTCATTAGAAATCAGATCTTTGTTTTAATTAATTATCATAGATTTTAAATATCAACTCCAAATTATATCAAGATCAATAAATTTGAGATGCATTAGAAGAAAATCACTATTATGAGCAAAATAACATTTAATTCAATAAAATAAATTATATGTTTAACATGATTTCCTTATTAAATGTGCGAATGCAAATGATATCGAGAGATTTAAATCAATGTTCAAACTAGTACTGGGTCCACAAGTAAAGCTTTAATATGTGTCTTCATTAGTCCTTCAAAATGTGTGTAGTTATCTTTATCTTTGTAATAAACTTCAATGAAACGTGCCAAGTTAAGAACGGAAGTTAATAGAGGCAATGGAACTTTAGTTTGCATAAGACTATCCTCATTTATATCTTTCCATGCATTGTCAATTCCCTTTTCGCATTCTTGAATAGCAGCTTCTCTATTTGTATCATATTGTCTCATAAAACATTTCAGGAATGAGGAAACATGCCCTCTTTTTTGTTCAAACTGTACATCCAAAAATATTATTAGTTAGATATTGATATCATCATATATGATAAAATTATATATTTAAAATTATAAAGGCTAAACACTTACAATGAAAATAAATTAGATTTTATTATTCACATATTAATTCTTAAAGTTTTACACTAATATCTACGTAGGTATAACTGAACAAATGTTTAAACCTTGTCTACACTTTGAGTTCTTAATTAATCATTGCACTCATTTTTTATTTTAGAGAAACCTTTTTATAGTTAAGTAAATTAAATAAATAAAATATAAAATTAAATACCTCGTTCGACACTATTTCATCATTTAGCCTACAAACAAGAGCTGCACCGTTTACAATTTTTGGCATATTAGTGACCCAATTGAAGGCGTCCTGTGTGGCAATATCTCCCATACCAATGTAAGAAGTTGCAGACAACACTGGATAACCGGATGTTATCCTTGATATGGACATGTACTCTTCTATTGTTGATACATAGTTATTGCTCAACCATCTTGCCTCAGTCATGTAAGCTTGGACTATTTTTTTGAACTGCCATCACCATGCAATATAAATTATTAATCGGATAAGCACCAAAAAGAAAAATTATTTATGTTATGATGGCAAATTGCTTTATTATTTAAAGCGCATAATACAGATAAAAAATAAACTATACTTAGATTTTACCGTATAGGATAATTCTCTATTTTTGTATAGAAAAAAATAAACTTCACTAATAAAAGTTTTGAAAGAAAATTTTGTTGAATTATTAAAGCGCATAATACAGATAAGAACATATACTTAGGAATCGCCTATTTAGAGAATGATATTCTATACATCTCACATGAACTCTTCCCAAAAGATGAATAATAAATTATATTACATTCTAGTAAGTATATAATAGTCTTTTAGAAATTAATTTGTATTATAATGAGTGAGAACGACATTAGTAATCTTTTCATAACATTTTATTTGTAAATTAAGCGTACATTTTCAACAATAATCTTTTTACATGAAAACATTTTCACAATGTTAAAATCAACTATTGATCAACAGTTGAATAAAGTTGAATAATAATAATAATAATAATAATAATAATAATAATAATAATAATAATAATAATAATAATAATAATAATAATAACTCGTACATCTTTTATGAAGTAGTTTAGGGTATATAGTCTTCCTTCTTTCATTATTTCTTGCTCTATTTCCTCGTAAACATTTAAGAGAGATTTATAAAGAACCTTCATGTAGTTCGAAAGATCATCCAAGCAACTAATATCCCACCTGAAAATTTATTTGAAAATTGAAAGAATTAGCCCCTATAATTAGAAATAAAACTGAAAGTCATTCTTTAAATTTTCGATACAAAGTTTGAGAATTGAATAATCACATTTTTTAGTTCTAAATTTTTTTCAATAGTTTGAACATTTCTAATATTGTGTATATACATTGATTTACCTTTCAACTGCCTTGGTAAAAAGTTCTAATTCATCAACAGTTCCGTATGAGTCGTATGTATCATCAATAAATGATAGGTGGGCGATTACTTTTGACATCATTTTTCTTGCTTGAGAATATTGGGGCTCAAAATATATTGACATACTCCAAAAGCAACATTCTACTATTCTATCTCGTGCAAACGGTAGTTTTCTAGTGATGCCCAACTCCTTCGACCATCTATAAAGATCCCAAATAAGGTATTAGCCACTTTAATATTTTCTTATGTTACAAATTAACGAGTGTGTGATTTAAAGTACTTACTTGCAAATATTTCCAAATTCCTTTTGATGTAGGCTTTGGAGCATATTAAAATCTAATTTTGCCAACCTGAGTAAAATTACATTATGGGAAGTATCTTGTTCGTAAATGGAAATGTAGTGTCGTGCCTCTAGCCTAGGCAAGTTTTTGACGAGAGACGACGTTAAGCTATGTTTCACTTGTGCTGCAAGATAAGGGCTCAATTGAGTGGAAATGGACTCCAGGTGAGTAGAAGTGAAAGCCAAGGCCTCTTCTAAAATTTCCTCTCCATGAATCATCATATGTGAGGCTTCGAACAAGCTTAACATCCCTTCCACATCTTTGATGAGTCCTTCACTAAAGTTTCCTTGCTCGTCTTTGAATTTTTTGAACACTTCTGCAATTTTTATTAAACAACCACAAATATTGAATGTTCAGTAAAGTCAGTAACAATAAAAAAAAATCAAAACAAGAGAGCAAGAAATTGATAATGTATAGTATGATTACAATGTAATGAAATGTTCATAATTTGGATTAGAGTTGACTTGATTAGTTTTGACACCCCTAATATTATTTGATATCATTTATCATATTCTTTGCATGTATGTTAAAAACTCGTATAATTAATGTGACCAGAATGATCAAACAGGTTATGAAAGTAGTTATTTCACATTTAGTAATTTAGACAAAAAAAATTAGTCATCGGAGTTAAAAACACATAGATTGATATGCTTCTCTAATATAGATGTTATCAAAATTTATTAGCAGTACTAATTTTGAGAAAAATTTCATATATTTTTTCTTTTAAATTTCCCTCTCTAATTTTTTGATGGTGTCTTTGTGGCTAGTTATTTTGCCTTCATATAAGATAGTTTGAAGACCAATATAACAAACATTGAACTTTAAAAGTTGGAGACATATATATATACCAGGTGAAACGTAAAGTCATTGTTGCCTTAACACCCTAAATAGCACAGCAAGAGAGTGAATGTTATCTTCGAGAATTATTTCACCATTTTCAACATAACTTTTATGAATATGTTGTAACACTTGATCGATCTCATGTTCAAAATGATAGCTCACACCCAAACGGCATATTGAATCGATCAACTTGACTTTTGTGAAGGGCTTCTCAATATTAGTGGCAAGCATGTTTCTCACTTGGTTTTTTAGTTTATCAATTTCTGCCACAATATTCAAATCGAGTTCCTGCATGAGTTGAAGAAAACCTTGTTCAGAATCAAGTAGTCAAAATATACATCAAGAACAAAAAAAAAAAAAAAACTAACTAATACCTTAGATTCTGAAGCATATAGAAGGAAGAAATCACCCCAAACACTAGGGGGATAATCTGCAACATTTCTAGGGAGGTCAGGTTTGGAATTAGGATTGAAGCTAGCTGCTACAACAGACATATTTATGTTTTCAAACAAATTTGACGTTTAATCAATGTATGATCGATCTTCTTTTACAACTCTAAGGTGTGGTTGGGTAATGAACATGTCAATTTGATATTGTTAGATAATGTTATTATATATTAGTAGTAAGGGTATTTTAGACATCTCTGTTCTTTTATATATATACTCATTGTAACTTTATTAACTTAAGTTTGGTTCATTCTATGTTATGAAACCCTAGAGTGGTTGCCTCTTTTCATTGTTAACATGGTATCAAATAGCTTTGGTTGATTTTGAGATCTACTGTAAAGAAGAGAAATATTATTTTGATATGAAAGGCAACCACCTAAAGAGAAAAGAGAAGAGTAACCCTGTTCTCGATTTTGTTAAATCAGTCTCACAAAAACATCAATTGCACATTCGTTAACCGTTGGATCAGACTGATTTTTGGATCACAGGTTCGCAACATTCAGGTCTTCGTCTTCAACAGTCGGATCGGCGACATGACATCTGTAGGGGGAGAAATCGGGCTCGCACACCGTCAGATTATCCCTAATTAATTTGGTCTCAGTGATTGTGTTTTTTCGTATTTTCCTGTCATTATTTGTTATGGCTGGTGCTAAGGATGATTCTCTTCAAGCACATTAGAAAACACATTGTCCGAAATTGGGGAGAGCACATAAGAAGAATTTTAGGGGGTCATCGTCCAATGTTGTTGCTTCTGTTCCTTCTCCCATTGGCTCTAGTCTAGTTCTGTATACTCATCTGAGACTGCTTCCCAAATATCTGATATTGCAGAACAACTTAAAAAAAAAATTGCTTGTTTGTTATGACCAGTATTAAGGAGTTGATTTTGATTTGGTTTACATGCTTCTAATTCTTGTGGTTCTTTGCTGATTTGGTTGGTAATTTAATTGCTCGTCTCTCCTATCGCTTTGGTTGGTAATTTAATTGTTCGTCTCTCCTATCTCTCTAGTGATTTGCTTTGTTGCTTCTCTTCATATTGATTGTTCTATTTGTTTGCTCTTCTCTCATGTGGTTCATCTATTTGGTTGCTTCTCTCTTTGTTTAGTTTGGTTTGGTGTAGTTTAGTTTGGTTTGATATGATTTAGTTTTGTTTGGTTCTATTTGGTTTGGTTTGTTTTGATTTGGTTTCGTGATGCTACTTCTTTGGTTGTTCCTATCTGTTGATTTTGATATGGTTGTTGTTCCTTTTTTTGATCGCTCATTTTTCGGTTTGAGGTTTTGTTGGCTTGGTTCTTCTCTTGATTGTGACTATTTGATATGATTTCTTGTTGGTTTGGTTTCTCTCTTTATTGTGATTGTTTGGTATAGCTAATGATCCTCTCTTTGGCTTCTGCTTCTTCTTTCGTTGCTTCTCTCTTTGTTGGTTCTTCTATTTGATTGTTGCTTCTTCCTTGGTGACATCCCTCTTGTCCCCCCCGGCTGTCTAACCACCTCCTGCGATTGTTGATCTTCCTCGTTACCCCTCTCGTCAACTTTGTCTGAGCCCTCATCCAATAAAGAGGTTGTTCTTGATCCTCTTTGGCAGCAGGCTATGGCAGAAGAACTATTTGTATTGCCCAAAACCAATACTTGTGAATTAGTATCTCTTCCTCCTATAAAATGTGTTATTGGGTCTCGTTGGGTATACAAGATCAAAACTCATCATCATCTTCAGCATGGAACCATTACTCTACCGTTTGTCTCTTCTTCTTTACATATTGTTGACTTGTTCACAAAGATGAATTCCATTAAACGTTTTCGTTTTTTAGTTGACAAACTCTCGATGCTCCATATTAATGCATTGTGAGTTTGAGGGGAGATGTTACATAATGTTATTATATATTAGTAGTAAGGGTATTTTAGACATTTTTGTTCTTTTATATATATATTCATTATAATTCTATTAACTTAAGTTTGGTTCACTCTATGTTATGAAACCCTAGAGTGGTTGCCTCTCTTCTTCCTCTTTTCATTGTTAACAGATATAAGGATATTTATAGTATTTTAAATAAATTAAACTATTTAATTTGGTTAAACAATTAAATATATTGAAAAAATAAGCAATGTGTCCCATGTGTTCACTATTTGCATGCCTTCCCGATTCTGACTCTAGACTCTTAACTATTTTATAATTTAATTGATTACACATGTATGCATTACAATTTCAATCGAAATATTTTAATATACTAGGCGTGCTAGTATTTTAATATTTTAATATACTTATTCATATATGCACAGGATACCGATTTTACTGTAGACAAATTTATATATACACATCGATGTTTTATAAGGACAGTTGTTTTAGGTAGTTGACCGCATATTCTTGATTTAGCGACTTGACGGGAAGTTGTGGTGTGCGCACGCCAAATTACATAAGGACTAATTGAAAATCATTTCTATGTGTAACTCTCACCACCATATACAGGTGTGATTAAATATTAATTTAAACAATAAAATTTAAATTAGTCTCTGACATTTTTTACACGGAACATTTAAGTCTTTGACAAAAATAATTTATAAGTTAATTCCTTACAATTTTATAAAAGAAATATATTAATTCTTTCGTTATATTTGATCAAAATTTGATTGATTATTTATTGTTAAAGTGTCAGGTAGCGATGATCACATATTAATTATCTATGCCACACTTTTAAAATATGTTGGCGTGTAAATATTTTTGAGCTAAATTAGTCTCTCAATATTGTCTATAACATTGTGGCATAGATAACTCACACCTCATCTTTGTTACGTGACACTGCAGCAAAACAATCTTTCAAATTTTTATCAAACTAAACAGAGGGACTAATATTTTCCCTTTATGCAAATGCTAGGGACCAATTTGGATTTTTATTCTAATATAAATAGAAGATTAGTTTATGAAACAAATTTCAATTTACTTAATGAGTTGATGTTTATTTTGTTGAGAAAAACCAAAATTTAGTTATGATATCTATTTAAATTGGGTATTAATACATGATTTTGTATGACGACAGTGATAATTCACACAGGGAGTTCGTGTATTTGTGTCGCACGGAGACACTATTCCTCGCTAACCGAAATGGTCAGATTGGATTAACTTGGTCTTAATGAATTTTTTAAAACCTTATATATTTTAAACAGTTTGATTGTGTTTTTATTTTAAACAGTTTTTCGTCAAAATAAGTTCCAGTTAAAAACCTAAAACAAATTTAAGAAAAGTAAGGAAACAAGGAAGAGAGATCACAAAAAAAATGCATCCTAGTTCACCACAACCATGGTAGCTACGTCTAGTAACGATTTAATCACCTAAATCAAACTTATTTTCACAAGCACTAGAACATCTACTAGCCTCCTAATTATGTTTTAATCTTCTCAAACGTCTTGCTTTGTACAATCAAGTTTTTGAGGTTGCAACCACTACTATGTCAGGTTACAAATATCAAAGGTTGAAGTGTTTCTAGGTAACTCGTACACGAGGGTTTTATAGTATAAACACTTAGTAAAAATACTATGAATATCACAAGAACTTTTTCTCTTTCCTTTATGCAAGGAATTGTTACAAACAAGTTTCGCTCGTTTGTTGTATGTTTGAATTGTTGCTCGCACTTCTTTACATAAAGAAATTTGGTGAATTAAGAGTCATTGTTTTTCGAAACAACTTGGTTCTAACAATCTCTCCACTTATGATGATGACAAACACATAAATTTAAAAATATTTTTTAAGACAAAAAATAAAGGTAAACACAAATAATGCAATGCTCCCACTCATTTTTTTGCGTGTAGCCATTTTTATTGGACAAAGAGTAAAAGAAAGCCAAAATTGTTCTCAAAACTTTTCCCCTTTTGCCATTAGACAAAAAGAAAGGAAAATAAGGAAACATATCAAGTAACAAAATGCAGAAGGATCCAAATATTTTCATTAAAAGTTCTAAGTGAAGCCTTACAAAAAAATTCCTAAGGGTTTGGATTGGTCAGTCGAGCTAGGATAAGGCCTAAGGACGCACTTTGAATAGGGGCTACACATTTCAGAATACTAATTCTCACATACCTTAGAAAAATTGTTCCATAGACATATTGACGTTATGTCAACCAAAGGCCAAAAGAATTTCAATTTGTTAAAGGCCGAACATATATGTAACCAAAAAAAAAAATTATTTTAACAGAGGCAGCATAAACTCATTGTGTGGCTATACTAAAGTAAAGAAAGTGGTGCAATTGAATGAAAATGAAGTAGAGAAACATTGATTTCTTCTGGTTCACCACATATCAATGCAATTTTGGTAGATGTTTCTAAACTTTGGGTCAAATTTGAGTTTAATATTTATTATTTGCATATTGACCCCTTCTCTCTCTCTATAGGCCATAACTTGAGCTCTGCATATTGGATTGACGCATGCGAGTAGGCGTTGGAAAGCTCAAAATCAAAGTTACAACTTTGATTGTTGGAGCAAAAGTCCAATTCCAAACTATACAGGGTGTAAACTGAAGGTGCAACCACTAGAAATGAGGTTGAATTATTTTGGCAAAGTTGATAACTTTTTGCTAATTTGATGAAGGCTGGTTGGGTTTTATGAATTACTTAGATAAGAAGCAATCAGTTAGAAACAACAAACAATTAAAGCATAAATAATTTGACACATTGATTTATCCTTATTCACCACTAACTTGACTACATCTAGTCCCTTCATTCTGAAGGCTTTAATCCACTAATTCAAAAACCTTGAATTACAAAGCACCTGACCCTCTAAGCCAATCTTCCTAAACAACCCGAAAACCTTAGATTGAAGAAGGAACTAAACCACTATCGGGTTGGATACAAAATATTGGAAAAAACGCTAAGAAAAAACGCTTAGGGAATATTTCTCTTTAGAACAAATATTTCTCTCTTTAAACTCTAAGATGAATTTGGAATTTTGAGCTTGAGTTTTTATACTCCTTTCTGCTTTTCGATGATATTCTTCTTCAGCCTTGAGTATCTATTTATAGTTACAATTAGGGCCTCAATTTAGTACTTGTTTAACTCTGAATTGTATCTTGTTCAGATTGAGTTTGTAAATTCTTTAGACGATTATGTTCCTATTTTGTTTAGATTGAGTTTGTAAGTTCTTCAAATTGATTATGTTCTTATTTTGTTCAGATTGCATTTGTAAATTATTCAGATTTATTATGTTCATATTTTGTTGGAGATAAATCTTAATCAAATTTGGATGAAGTCAAACCTATTTTCAGCTAGTGGTTTGGTGAATATGTCAATCCATTGGGGTTTAGTGTCTATAAACTTAATGTTTAATAACCTTTTTTGAACAAAGTCCCTAATAAAGTGGTGTTTGATTTCTACGTGTTTAGCTCTAGAATGTAGGATTGGGTTTTTGGTTAGACAAATGACAGAAGTGTTATCACAACATAGCTACAAACCTCTTAATTATGTTTTAATCTTCTCAAACTTCTTGCTTTGTACAATCAAAATTTTGAGATTGTAACCACTACTAGTTCAGGTTACAAATATCAAAGGTTGAAGTGTTTCTCGGTAACTCGTACAATACGGTCTTATAGTATAAACACTTAGTAAAATATTATGATATCATCTCAAGTACATTTTATCTTTCTTGTGTGGAAGGAATTGTTACAAAGAACTTTCGATCGCTTGTTGTATGTTTAAATTGTTGCTCTCATTTCTTTATATAAAGAAATTTGATGAAATTAAGGTTTCTAACAATTGCAGGATATGTTGTGCAATTCTCGTACGAAATGCAATGATCGTAAAATTAGACATTTGTCTTTAATCTTTACATTTATTTTGTGTCCTTTCTTGGCTTTATGATGATTCAGTGTATCTTGATCATTATGTTATGAATATTAAAGGATGTACGGATCAGAGGATCACGTTGTTGTGGATGTTTAAATCAGATGATATCCTTCTCAATAGGATAACAGTTGATTTGACTTGGGTCAATTGAGAGTCAAAGCATGTAGAAATGTTGACTTCTTCTTTAGTTTGGGCTAAGAGTATTCATTTTTCACAAGGTTTTTACCAGAGGATTAATTTTGTCTTCAATTGCATTTAACATATGCAGACGAATTAGATTAGGCATCAAGGTGCGTTGATCAGAGTCATAGAGAGCACATTGATCAGAGTCTTGACTTGGTTATATAGCGGAGTAGTGAAAAAACATCTTATATTCAGATGATAACTATCATAAATTTTGGTAGAGTTTGTGCATCTAAGAAAAATACATTAAAACATAAACTGTTGTCACATATATTTTGTTTCCATCAAAATAAGAATTAAGAGTCATTGTTTTTCGAAACAACTTGGTTCTAACAATCTCGCCACTTGTGATGATTACAAACACTTAAATTTGTATATACTTTTTAAGACAAAAAATAAAGGTAAACACAAATAATGAAATTATCCCATTAAGGAAAAGCATAAGTGTTAAGCAATATGTTGTTTTTAGTATTCTTTAGCATGTAACCACTTATTGTACCACATGATGTGTCTGGCTTTTAAGAGTGATCCTAATGATGGTAAGGTTACTCCTTCCAAACCTATCAACATAAGATGGTTTGAGAGTGAGCGCAACCTCAACCACCTCGCCATTACCCACCATTTGACATGCAGGATGAGTGAATCGTAAGCACTAATTCAGAATGATTATGTTGCAGGATATGCACGACGGATAGTGTTTACGAATTTAATGCCTAAAATACCCTAATGAACATAGTCTCTTATAAATTGATGTTTAATCTCAATATTTTTTTCTCTAATGTGTAAAATTGGATTTTCGGTTTAGGGAAGTTAGGAATTTTACTCTAATTAATTTTATAATATTCTAGTTGATTTTCACCAAAAAAGGTGCAACTTCAACTAGTGTTTTTCTCTCAAATTTGTCTCCAGTATAGTCATCATCAAAATAACCTTATAATTTATACTCAAGAGATTTCTTATTAAAAATACCAAGATCATTAGTACCTTTTAAATACCGCAAGATTCTCTTAACAACTATTACATGAGATTCCATAAGGTCAGACTGAAATCTTGCACACGCGTCTTGAACAAAATATCATGTCTAGATGTAGTACAAATAGAGGCGATAGTTAATCGTTCCTATGTATAACTTTTAATCTACTTTTTCATATGTGTCGTCTTTCCTAAGAGAACAAGTAGTATGAATGGGAGTGACCATAGGTTTGCATTCATTCATCTTAAACTTCCTGAGAAGCTTTTTTGTGTATTTAATCTAATGAATATAGAGACCATAAGAGCATTGTTGAATTGGAATTCCCAAGAAGAATTTTAGCTATTACATTCTACTTATTTCAAACTCATTCTACATTAGCTTCCTACTGACTATCACATGGAGCTACAAGCCTAGCTTTGATTCTTACAACTTCACCTTTTTTCATTTAGTTTATTTCTAAGAACCCACATGGTTCCGGTCGATTGCTTTCCTCTATGTACTATATCCCATACATCATTTCGCTTTAATTGATTCATTTCTTCAAGCATTGCTATTATCAAACCATCAACTAATAAGGCTTAATCTATTAATGGTGATTCAATTGATTCATTTTTTCATGCATTTCTACTATCAATTTCAACTTATAAGACTTTTCTTTAAATGTATATTTGGTCTTCAGAGGATCACTCACATCTCTCATGATCAGTGTATTAGGATGTGATTATTTATATCTCCATCCATTCGATGGTTCTGGCTAAATGTGACTAACACATGGAACACCATTGCTTGTTCATTTGTTATCAGAGTTGTCTACTACACCATTAGAGGGAGACTTGTTTGTTTCCTATAATTTCTCTAGTTCTTCTAAAAACTGTAAATCTGCCAAATCTTCATCGAACTTTAACTTTTTATAGTCAAGCTTCTTATCATCAATTTTTAAATGGATTGATTCCTCATCAATAAGAATTTATTTATTGTATACTTGAGAGTCTTTAGAGCATCCCAAAAAGATACACTTATTGATCTTGGATCTAACTTGCGAATATTTTCTTTTGTATTCAAAATAAAGCAACAACCAGATTGGTGAAAATAAGAAATGTTTGGTTCTATTCATTTTCGAAATACTAAGGAGTCTTATTTAGAAAAGGTGTTCTATATAATATATTCTCAAAATATGATGCAATATTTACTACTTTTGCCCAGAAGTGTTTTCCAACATTTAGTTCATGTATCATGGTGTGTGTCATTTCTTGAAGAGATATGTTTTCCCTTTCTATGACACCATTCTGTTGAGGTGTTCTAGGTGAAGAAAATTGTATAAAACTCCATCATCTTCACATAAATTTTCAAAAGGTTTGTTTTCAAATTCACCACCATAATCACTATAAAGTGTTTTGAGATAAAACATTTTTTTCATTTTGCACTTGTTTAAAAAAGGTGATAAATAGTTTATGTGACTCGTCCTTGTGTCTTAAGAATTTTACCCATGTTCATCTGGTATAGTCATCAATAACTACGAGTTTATACGTTTACCCACCGACAGAGGTTGTCCTTACACGACCAAATAAATCAATGTGTAAGATTTACATTGGTCTAGAAGTGGAAACCACATTATTTGAAGCAAAAGATGACTTTGTTTGTTTCTCATTATAAAATGCCTCACATAGAACTTGTGATTTATATTTCAGATTTGGCAATCTTCTGACTAGATTGATTTTTTTCAACTTTGATATCATTCTTAAGTTAGCTTGCCCCTATCTTTTGTGTCAGATTAGTTGTTCTCCATTCACTAACATGAGACATTTTAATTCTTCTTGTTCTAAATCAAACAAATTTATTTTATAAATTTTGTTGTTCCTCTAACCAGTAAACAATATGGATCCATATTTTTGACTAATATCCTTAAAGGGGTTTTAATTGAAGACAACATCATAACCATTGTCACTTAATTGACTTATGCTTAGTAAGGTTATGCATTAGTCCTTTCACAAGTAAAATATTTTTTATAGAGGGTAGAGAATCATTACCTACTATGCTTGTATCAATGATATTTCTTTTCTGATTTCCTCAAAATCCCCCATATCCTCCATCCTAGATAGTCAGATCTTAGAATATAAGCTTTTCTCTTGTCATGTGTCATGAGAATCCATTGTCTAGGTACCATGCAAATGTTTCAATCTTGTTGCTAAGGATATATGCAATATAGATTATTTTGTTCATAGGTACCAACTTATGCTTGAGTCTTGGTTGTTTAGTTATGAAAGGTTTCTTGTAGTTCCATGTTTTCAACATAGGAAAAGTTGTTTTATAACGATCTTTCTGAAAATCGAAGAAACACATTGTTTCAATTTTGTTGATTTTTGGTTCCACCTCTAATTCTTGAAAACTGATACCTCTATTATTGTTTATGCTAACGTTGTAGATCATAGATGCTTTTTTGCTTCTATCTATTATATTTGCAAGAAAATATGGGAAAACTCTTTCATACTTAACAGAGTTACAGTTAGTTTTCTATTAAGTTTTAAAATGTTATCAAAGCATGATTTTCCTTTTTTATGGTTTCAAAATTATTCTCAACGGCTTTGTTTTCTTCTATTAAGATGGAATTAATATTTCAAAGATTTTTAAGTTTAAAGACAATTTTGTGGTTATTATTCAAAAATCCATTTAACATTGTGATAAACTCATCACAAGTAAGATTGTAAACTGTCTTTATTTCTTTGTTTAATGATTTTTCATAAGAGTCTGAGTGACCACTAGCCATCAGAGACATATCTTCTTGCTTTTCATCTGCATCAAATGACTTGTCAGAGTAATCCTAAGTAGTAATCAGACGTTTCTTCTTTCTTTTGTAGTCTTTCTTTTTTCAACTTTACTTTTCTAGCTTAGGACATTCTGATTTGAAGTGTCGTGACTCTTAACACTTATAGCAGAGGATATGTTTCTTTTCTAATTTGTATAATATGTCTCTGCTATCTCTAGATCGTCTAAATTCCTATCTAGGAATTGCTTTCTTTCTATTATTCCACATGTGTTGGAATTTCTTTGAAATAAAAAACAATTCTTCATTGTCTAAGTCTTCACTCTGGTCATCATATTTAATTTCTTCTAATTCTTCCTTAGCTTGCAAAGCCTTGGAATTAGTTTTCTTGCCCTTAGATTTGAGAGCAACGAATTTTGACCTTTATTTTGGTTCATCCTCAACTAGTTCAATCTCATGGTTTTTGAGTGAACTCGTTAGCTTTTCTAGAGCCAAGTTATCAAGATCTTTAGCTTCCATAATAGTTGTTATCTTTGGTCTCCACTTGCTTTGAAGACTACTCAAAGTATTTTTAACATGATCAACTTTTGTATAGCCATATTTTAGGACATTTAGCCCAAAGACTAAGGTTTGTAATATGAAGAACATCTTGGTTCCAATACTGTTCTTATCTTATCTAGGTACTAGATCTCAAATTCATTTAACTCTTTTTGAATTGCAAGTATCCATCCATCATTTGCCAATACTTCATCAATAGAGGTAGGCTCAATTGATGAGAGTAAGCCCTTCAAACTGGTATCTTTAATTGATGATCTGGTCCTTAAATGATCACTTGCACTTCCAATGATTAGAGTTTCAAGATGAGATGACTGATACTTCCATCTAGATCTTTCTTCTGACTTATCTTTACTGTTTCTGACTAAATCAGATTCATCCTTTCAAGATTTTTCATATTCTTCTAACTTGATCGAATCTTGACCATATCTATTTTTCAATTTGGTCAAATATTTTCTTCAATTATAAATATGAATCAAATTTTATTTTAGATTTTCTTCAAAAACACCAATCTTGTTTAATACTCTGTGAAGTCAAATATATTGTTCTCATAAAATACTTTTGTTATCATCAAAACTCTAAGTATAAAACTACCATGGTTCCAATATAAGATATAGACAAGCCAGAAGAATTAGAAAAATATAAAGACGCAATAAAATCAAAGGAACTTGAAAATACATCAGAAGATAAATCTAACCAAGTCATAAGCAATTAAAATAGTTCAAAAGTCACAACTGGATGGAAGTACAAGTAATCTCATCCTTAAACTTTGATTATTGGATTCTTTTTAATTATTTATTCAAGAACTGTTTCGGGTTTGGTGATTTTAACCAAAACAAAGGCAATAGCAATCTGGCTTAAGTAATCAGAGGCAGCAGTAATGTAAATAGTGCAAAAGTAAAGTGACTTTAGCAGATTTATCGTAGTTCACCACCAACTTGATTGCTACGTCTAGTCCCTTCACTTAGAAGGATTTAACCACTAATTCAAATCCTTTAATTATACAGTATCAGACCCTACAAGTCAGTCTTCTCAAAACAACCTAACATCTACATACGTTATGAGGAAAACAAACACCTTGCATCTACAAGTGAAGTCTTCGCCACACAACCTAAAAACCATAGATTGTTGAAGACAACTATACCTTGCCATACAAGTAAAGTGTTCTCAGTACAACTTGAAAACCACATACTGCTTGAGGAATACTAAACAACTATCAAACTGGGTTACACAAGTTTGGAACGGATTGTGTTTTCGTTTTACTAAGCAAATTATTACAATTGATTTCTCACACTAAAACACTTAGAAATATTTCTTTGAGCAAGTGCTTCTCTAGAACTTAAACCTTTGAACTTTGAATACTTTGGAAATTTGAACTCTCAAATTTTTTCTGAATTATATGGATTTATAAGTTTATGATTTCATACTTTCTTCTTCAACCTTGAGTATCTATTTATAGTATAGATTAGAGTTTCACTTTTGTCTTTGTAAAATCTGATCATATATTTCTTGTGAACAAATTGTGAAGTATCTTCTTGTGAACAAATTAGGAGTGTATCTTATGAATAATTATGAGTGTTTCTTCGTGAATAATTATGAGTATATCTTCTTGTGAGTAATTTTAAGTGTGTCTTCTTGTGAACAAATTATGAGCATATTTTCTTTAAACAAATTACGGGCATATCTTCTTGTGAATAATATATTGACCGTATCTTCTTGTGAATAATATTTTGACCACGTCTTCTTTGGAGCAATATTTTGACCATATCTTATTCGGAACAATATTTTTGCTATATCTTCTTGTGAATAATATTTTGACCATATCTTCTTGTGAATAATGTTTCGTCCATATCTTCTTGTGAACAATATTATGGTCATATCTTCTTTGAACAATATTTTGACCATATCTTCTTGTGAACAATATTTTGATCATATCTTCTTTTGAACTATATTTTGACCAAATTTTCTTTTCACCTTTTGTCAAATATTTCCTTCAATTATAATTATGAATCATATATAATTTCATATTGTGTTCAAAAACATATTCACGCGAATATTCCTTCATACTCTTGATTAGAGCGGGAATGGATTCAAGCTTGTTCTTGAATATTCAAAAATTCTTATTGAACTAAGTGTTTTCTTCAAAATGAATTCTTTCAATCATAGTCGTTGACTTTCCATTAAAGCCATTGACTTTCTTGTTGGAGTGAGATGTTGTGTTTCTTGGATGGTAAAAGTCAATGGCAGAATATCGTGACTTAGAATTAGTGGCTTCGGGCTATTCACATTGTTGAATCATCAGAGTTAGTGCAATATTATATGATGCATATTAGAGGTAGTATTTTGAGTGTGTAATAACTTTTGATTAACGGAATATGAGCTCGAATGCATGGCTTGAACAATCTCTTCACAGTTAATGATAGCTTGATATAAACTCTTTAGAGGCCTGCTGAGTTTGTGCCCATCAGAGACTCGCAATGGCTTTAGAGGCATGCTTCAAATTCAATCTTTAGACCCAGTTTTAAAGCCAGTCTTTAGACCCAACTATGAGAGGCAGTCTTCAAACCCAAACTTTAGAACCAAACATCAGTGGCAGTCTTCGTAACCTTCAGAGGCACATTGCTTTCAAAGGCATATGTTCAAAGGAAAACACGTATGTTTTTATGTTCCTCTAATCTCTTACTCTAGTGACTTCCATTAGTTACTTCATCTGGTACCTTCCTCTGATTTTCTTGCTCTAACTATTGCACACTTAATGAAGCCATTAGTCCCAAAAAAAACTTCTCATCAAATACCTTGGTTAACATCAAAATAACAAGAAGAAAACCAACTTGATTTCAACATATCTTACTATCCTTTGTTGATTGTAATAATATTAGTTTATTTCAAATGGATGTTAAAAGTGCCTTTTTGAACGGCTAAATAAATGAGGAAGTGTATGTAAAACAACCTCTTGATTTTGAAAATGTTGAGTTTCCAGATCATGTCTTTAAGCTTAAAAAGTCGTTATACGGATTAAAACAAGCCCCTATAGCATGGTATGGCAGAGTGAGCACTTTTCTCCTATAAAATGATTTTGAAGAAATGAAGGCTGACACTACATTGTATAGAAAAACAGTAAAGAAGGGCATTCTTGTTATTCAAATTTATGTTGATGATATTATTTTTGGTTCTAATAATAACACTTTTTGTCAAGATTTTGCTAAAGCAAATGCAACAAGAATTCCAAATGAGTGTGATGGAAAACTAAAGTATTTATTATTAACCCAAATTCTACAAAGTCAAAATGGTGTATACATTCATAAGACCAAGTATACAAATAACTTCTCATGAAGTTTAAGATGAATGATTGCAAATCCAGGGCTATACATATGCCCCCTACCAGTTCACTAGATAAATATCATTTAGGGAAGAAGATGGACCAGAAAACATACATAGGGATGATTGGATCACTCTTATATCTCATTGCCTCCAGACCTGGCATTCTGTTTAGTGTGTGTATGTATACGCCAAACTTTTGGCAGGCCTAAGGGAGTTTCACTTACTGCAATTAAAAAGAATTCTTAGGTACCAGAAAGGCACTACTAACGTTGGCTTATTTTATAAGATTTCAACTAAATATATGTTACAAGCTTTTCTGATACTAACATGCTGGAGTCAAGCTTGAAAGAGAAAGCACCAATGAAAATTGTACATTTATGGGTGCAAATCTAATCTCCTGGTCAAGCAACATACAAAGCACAATTGCTTTGTCAACAGTAGAGGCCAAATATGTTTTTGCAGCTGGATGTAGATCTCAACTACTTTTGATCACATATCAACTGAAAGATTACAATATCTATGAGAATAACATCCCTTATATTGTGATAATACTTATGTTATTTTCCTAACTAAGAATCCAATCTTACATTCTAGGGCTAAACACATATAAATCTATTTGATAATTAAATAATTCCAATTATGAACTCTAATTTACTGAATATGTGTTGACTCTATACTCAATTTCAAATTTAACTTTCAAGTTTTTTTGTTTGATGATAAAAAGGGGAGAAAGATTTGAGAACAATTTAAATTATTAGAGTTAGAGGAGCCCAATCTGATTGTGTGCTTAAGTCTTCTTAATTATGTATGTTCAATTTCATGTGGCTTTTGATATGCCTTGCATGTTAATCTAATCTTCTTTAAAAATTTAATTGTTATTAAAGGGGGAGATTGTTGGAACCAAGTTTGTCCCAGGAACAATTTCTCTTGTGTTTTGATGGTAACAAAAAGTATTTCATGAGAACAACTTATCGGACTAATGGCTTCAATAAAGTGTGCATAAATTAGAACAAGAAAACCAGAGGAAGTCACAAGAGGAAGGGATCAGAGGAAGTCACAAGGAAAAAAGTCTTTAATCCTGATGGAGAAAAGTCAACGAATTTGATGGAAGTCAAAAGCTCTAATAGATTGAGAAAAATAATGAATTGGACTTAGCCGTATTCTCTAAAGGTCCAAGAACAAGTCCAAATTCATTATCGCTAAAATAAATCAAGCGTATGAAGGAAAATTCACATGAAGATTTTTGAACAAAATCCATAAATGATACGAAAGTAATATTCGAAAAGATCCAATTTGGAAACGAAAGATTTCCTAACAATCACATTATCAAAACATTTCTTTCAGAATTAAAATTGACGAAACTCTTTGTTGTCCAAGGTGAATTTGAGAAACAATTTAGAAACTCAACAATAAATTCACAAACCCTAATTTCATCAATAAATAGTGGATCCAAGCTGAAGAAGTGTAAGGTTATAAGCTCTAGAATAGTACTCATTCAAAGTAAAATATCCTAAGTGTGGTAGTGTGGAAAATCTACTTAGTAGAAGAAAAACCAAATCAATTTAAATCTCTTTATCCCTGCCCGGTTGTGGCTTTAGTTTTCCTCTAACAATTTATGGATCTCAAGTTGTGTAGAGAAGACTTGACTTATAGGGTCAATGTGTGGTTTGTCTCAAAAATTCTTTGGGTTCAGGATGTTTTGGGAACACTAACATGTAGGGTCATGTGTGGTTATAATTCATTTTTTGAGCTAGTGGATAAATCCTTTTATGTGAGGGGACTAGACGTAGCTATCAAGTTGGCGGTGAACCATGATAAAATCTGGTGTGTTATTTTTATTTGCACTATGTCTGTTTACTGCAACCTTTGGTTAGTCCAAACAAGTAAGTCACCAAACCTGATTCAAAATTAAAATTCCGAAAAGAATTTAAAAATTAGACAAACACAATTCGACCCCTCCCCCCATCTCGTGTTTGCGTACCTTCAGAAGTGACCAAAGGAAGTGACTAAAGGAAGTAACCAGAAGAAGTAAAAAGGTCAGAGCAAATGAAATCAAATCAGTCAATGAAATCTTCATAATCGTACAAATGTATGTTCTGGAAAAGTACGTGCATCTTCCTCTGATAGCATGTTTCTCGTATTTTAGCGTGTTTCTGGTAGTTCAACGTGCTTTTGGTAATTGAGTGTGCCTCTGGTACCCCAGTATGCTTCTAGTAATTCAGTATGCCTCTAATGATTTAGTGTGCCTCTAATAAGCATAATTCAACATGCCTTTGTTGATTTAGCATGCCTCTAATGCGCACAACTCAGCATACCTCTAATGATTTTGCATCCCTCTAATACATACATTTTAGCATGCCTCTGAAGATTTTGTTTGAGACTGATTCTACACTTTTAAGCTAATGTCCAAGATTAATAATTAAAGCTCATGCCCGGTCGTCCAAAAGACTGCAACACACTCCAATATGCTGCCTTTATTTGCAACCTCTAAAGTTGCAATAACTCTGAAAATGCAACAAGGTTATTTGTCCAAGCCACTAATTCTAGTCATGAAGTTGCCTCTGCATCTAACTATCAAGAAAGCAAAGGAAACATCATTTGACTCCAAACTTGCTAGAAATGGACTGACACACGTTTTTGGGCCCAATTTAAGCTAAAAACTCATATTTTGCAAGAAATTTAAGATTACATTCTTGAAAGCAAGAAGTGAAGTAATTAGCTCATTCAACTACACTCTTAAGAGAGTGTTGAAGTGTCATGTGGGCTGTGTAGTCAAGAAGCCGAACATCATGTTGATTTTAGGTAGTCGTAATTTCAATAACGAGAGCACCAAATTGATAGGATAGGACTGTAAAATTGAAAAAGTATAATCCCCAAATTGAGTCAAAAAATATATATAATTCCTAATTGAAAGCTCAAGAGATGAGAACAAAATTGCTTTATTTATTTTTTGTCTTACATTTCATTCATGTGCTTAACATAGACATCCATACTAACAAAATGTCCTACACTTCAGGATTTGGTGACACATGTCCTCGCCCTTTTACCATATTGATTGCAAGTTGACAGTACAACTAATGAAAATAACAAACATTGAGAACAGTTGGATATTGTTTCTAAAAGCAAAATGAGGGATAACTTACTTTTTATGATAACGATCTTTGTTTTCATTTCTTAAAATTTTGTATTCTTTTTGTCAAATCCTTGAAGTGCTAAATAACAGAAAAAATTTATCTTATATTTCTATAATTTGACCTGTACCTCCATAATTTTTAAAATGTCAAAATTGTCCTCAATTTTTTTTTACTATTTCACAAAATCCATAGTTAATTGTTTTTCTTACCATTTTATCATTTTCGGAGCCGTAAAAAATATTCTTGATAGGTGCAAGTTTTTCGAAGATTAGATATAACGACATGAGAGAAAGGAAAGAGATAAATGAGGGAAATACAAGTTTTTGCTTTTAGAAACATAGTTTTCGAAGTTTTTCTTATTATTAGGTTGTGACAAATAAGGGAAATACAAGTGTGCTGCTAGTTCAACTCGAAGTTCAATAAAAAAGTGTGATTGTCATTTCAAGCTTAGATCAAAAGCATTACAAGATGGTTCACGATGGACAATTAAAGTAATTTGTGGAGTTCGGAACCATGAATTACTTGATACTTTGGAGGGGTATGCATTTATTGGACGCTTAGATGAAAAAGAAAAATTGGTATGTTGTTGTTGTTAAAAACTTTTGTAGGTATTCAAAATGTTTAAAACATGATGGCATGAACTCAAACCCAAAGGGGGAGTAAGCTTGTATTACGTGGGAGAAAAATTAAAACGATCAAACATTTTGAAGTCTCACCAACAACAAGGTTTTGTCATTATCAAAAAGGGGGATAATGTAAAATACTTATGTTTTTTATGAAGACAAATACCAAGGAAAGTGATCAAGTTGCAAGCTCAAAAAGAAGTCAAACAATCAAAGTCAAATATGGTCAAATATGCTAGAAGTCTTATAATGTAAAGGTACAAGATGCAACCTAATATTTTTATATTTCAAAGGCACATGAGAACCTTTCATTTTAGCATATGTATCAAAAGAATATTCAAAGTGTCAAAATGCATGAACAATGTTTGAAAATCAAGTTTTCTACAAAAATCAATGATGTATTCGAATACAACATGTTGCAGCCGAATACAGACTCAAGTTAGTAGCTACAACTGGACTTTTGTATTCGAATACAAGACAGTGTATTTGAATACGAGTGTTAAGTGAGTAGCTAAAACTGCACAATTGTATTCAAATAAAACTTGGTATAGCCCAACACAAAACCAAGTCAGAGGCAAAATTCGTTGATCTGTATTCGACTACAAGGTTTTCGTATTCGAATACAAGCTGTAAAATTTGAATAAAATTGAACGTTAAGAGGTGTATTCGACTACATCGGCTGTAGCCGAATACAACTATTAAAAAATGCAATTTTTCAATTCAGATTCAACCTGGATCATTGCATATGTTCATCAAACCTCTAGGAAAAATTGCCACTGATATGAAGTGATGTCTAAGGAGTATAAATACTTCATAGCTTCAGACTAACTTTGAACAAACTTAGAACAACTTTGATATCTTAACAAACTTAGAACCAAGTTTGTCTAAGGAGTGATGTCTTTTTCAATATCTTAACATCAATCTTAGAACAAGTTTGAACAAACTTTCTGAAATGTTTTGATTTATTCAAAGTCTCACTTTCATATTTCAAGTACAGATTTTATATTGTCATATCATTGAGAAAGGTTCTCTATTGTACATGAAATTATGTTAGACTGTTATCATTGTACTCAATTGTTATACATTTTTTATCTCAGTCAAAGTCATTATTGTAAACCATTCAACTTATTGTGTAAATTGAGGAAAGTAGTGTTCTTTCTTCAAGTGTTGTAACCTAAGATAGTGGTGTGCTATCTTAGGAAGTTTGTTAGAAGTTTGTAGCAGAGATCTTAGGGTGGGATTTGTACATATTCTAACAATAGTGGAAAAATCTCTTGTAGTATGCAAGAGGACTAGATGTACCTTTGGTCATAAGGAGAACTAGGATAATATCGACGTGTTCATTATTTTTCTGCCATTTACTTTTTGCCATACACTATACTAATCAAAAAAATCGATCACTAAATCTCTGTAAACAAGAAAATTTATAAACACCTAATTGACCTCCCTTTCTTAGGTGTGTCACTGTTCTTACAATGTTCATGACTTACAAAATATAATGTTGTACCGAGTCACATATTACTTCATTGCAAGACCGAGATATGAACAATGTTACTAAGATCTCACAAATATATAAACAGGTGAGTATGATTCGATTGCACGTGAGAGGTAATAGAATAGAGATGCAACATTTATTCAAGTTAATTGAAGATGCAAAATATGTGTGTTGAAATAGAAAGCGTGAAGACACCGATGTTATGAGATATATTTTTAGGGCGCATCCAGATTCAGTGAAGTTGTTGAATTTTTTTTCGATTGTGTTGATTATAGAGAGTACCTACAAAACCAATAAATACAGAATGTCGTTACTTGAAATTGTTGGTATGACATCAATAGAGAAGGCATTTATAGTTGGATTTGCTTATTTGAAATGTGAGCAGGAAGAAAACTTTTGTTGGATATTAGAGACGCTAAGAGATCTTTTTGTTACACAAAACAAGTTTACTCAAGTAATTGCGATAGACAGAGATCTTGCATTAATGAATGTAGTTGGTATTGTATTTCCACATACTGTTAATTTTCTTTGTCAATTTCATATCGACAAAAATGTTGGAGAAATATGCAAGCAATATGTCTTAAAGGATATATAAGAGACGATATTGAATATGTGGAAAGACATTATATATTGCAGTAATGAAAAAGAGTATATCATGCGCTTGCACATGTTTGAGCAATCATGTGTAGATAATCAAGTTTTGTTGATTATGTGAAAGAAACTTGTTTGACTCCTCAAAAGGAAAGGTTTGTTGAAGCATGGACAAATCAAGTGATGCATTTGGGGAACACAACGACTAATAGGTATGTAATGTGACTCTAAAACTTCGATTTTGTAATGTTGTTATATATTGTTGAATTGCTCAATAGTGACAATTTATATGTAATGATAGGGTTGAGTCAGCTCATTGGAAACTGAAGTTAATGTTGGAAAGCAGCATGGGTGATATGTATAAATGTTGGGAGGCTATGAACAATATTATAAGCTTGCAACATAAAAAAAATCAGGGTCACGTTTCAGAAACGTTTCTATGGTGAAGAGCATGAACACATAAATCCATTTTATTATAGATGGAATACATTTGTATCAAGAGAAGCTCAAAGACGTACTGTTGAAGAATACGACAAAGTTAAGTGGGTGGATACTAACAAATCTGTATGTGAGTGCTCTCTCAGAAGGACATATGGGTTACCTTGTGCTTGTGAATTGTCACAATATAAATTGATGGGTGAACCACATCCTCTAGATTATGTGCATATTAAATGGAGAAAATTAAGCATGGAATGTGAACTCACCCAAGATACAGAAGATGGATCAGAGTTAGATATGTCTACTAAGATGAATGTCTTATGGAAACGCTTTTGATCACTTGATGTTATAGGAAAACGAGTGTTGAAGAGTAAGGTGCGTGTACTTGTTTTTCCAACTACAAGTTCATTGTGTCCACCACCAGAAAAAGTCAAAACCAAAGGACGAGTGAAGAAGAGTAAGAAGTCGGATGGATATGATGTATATCGATATCCTTTTTAATTTGAGCATGTTAATGCAACATATTGTGAAGATCTTGGTTCCCAACCATCTCAGTCATCAAAGAAGAGACAAACCTATCAATCAAAGAAACAACCCTCTCAGTCATCTCAATCTTCAAAGCATTTGTTCAGGAGACAATTTCCTGATGTTATTCAGCCATATATTGATGACATATTTGATGTGGCAGCGGGTACAATTGCATTATTGCTTGGACACAGTGAAGAGTATTGGTCTTTGGTCCCAATAGTTTGGACCAAGAGATTGCTTCTCATGTAACTCCATATGATAGACTATTCTCAGGACGCATTAGAGAAGTAAGAGAATCATTGAAGATATTCGGCTTAGGTTTTCAACCCATGGATAAATGGTTGTCCATACATGATATGGGTTACGTGATAGCGAAAACATATAATATTATTCTCGTCACGTTTGGTTAGACATTTTCAATGAGTTTCTTTCCTATAAGGGGTTCACATTCAGAATCGATAAAAAATGATCGTATTTGTTGTATTGATTTTGTTGATGGAAATCATTAGGTTCCGATAAATATTTTTTTCTGCTTTAATTTTTTAAAATAATCAAATGAATTTTTAAAATAATCAAATGATCTTATTTTGCAGTTAAAGATGAAAGATGGATTTCCAATGCCAGACATTGCACCAGGTTGGAAGCAATATCGCACCGATGAAGCAACTTCTTGGGCAATAGCATATACAGGGCGTCTACAACACTTGAGGGTATTTATTATGCCGTTTGCCACATGTTACCCAAAATCCACCTAGAGAACCCGTAGTCGATGCAAAGTCATTAGATGAAGCTTATTTCTTTAAAACTATTACAAAATCACTTGTTATAAATTAATTTTACTTTATTGTCGTTCGATTTCATCTTGTAATTTATTTATTTTATTTTTCTTATATTTCATTACAAACAATATAATTTAAACGACATAACAATAACACATAAAGTAACCGATATAACAATAATGCATAAAGTGTTTATAAAAAGCAACCGACATAACAATAATGCATAAAGTGTTTATACAAAGTAACCGAAATAACAATAATGCATAAAAGTGTTACTGCTAACTAGTGTAATTACGCGATAAATACAAAGCTTTATAAAAGTGAATATACAACTCATCATTCAGACTAGCTTCATGTTCATTCAACCCCTATTGTATAAGATCACCGATCTGTTGTAGGATAGGTGGTGATTGTGAAATAAAAGCATCTACACTGGTGGTCGGGACACTATAATGTGGAACTTGGGATACACCATCTGGTCACATCAGTAGTGGATGAGACACCTGATAGAACCACTCTAAATATCCATCTTGACACTCATATGGATATGTAACTGGACGAAGCTTGTGAAATATCTACGCGATTGGCGTCACATATCCCAACTGTTCCACATCTATATCAAATAATATAGAAGAATCTAAAGGTGGCGGTGATGGAATATATTTGATACATCCAAATTGTCTCAAACACCTCTCTGGCAGATATTTCACTATAGTATTGCATAATCGGTGGTGACCAGTATTGAGCACGATATCATCAAAGGGAATGACACTCCTATGATTCTCCCATGTTCTTCATATAACATTCGCATGTTTAATGTGTCAATGATACGTATGTACTCATGGACCTTGTGCTTGCCTTGTTTGTAGCACCATCTATTCATTCAGGAAAAACATTCCACGTTAGCACCCTGGTCACCTCTATTACAAATATTTAGAAAATATTCATAAATCCAACACTGTTGCAAATAAAAATAAATATATTAATGATAATAAAAAAAATTAATAATTAACAATAAATAATAATTACAAAATTAAACATATAAATAAATAAATAAATGATATACAACAATTAACATAATATTTAAATTATACGTGTAGTAGCGTCATATATCCACCTACCTGTTTGATGTCATAATAGCAGGCATCTGAGAGGTAGTCATAAAGGACTACGAGTGCAACAGTACCACATGCTTATTTATCTGTACTGTCTAAATGTCTGAATAAAGGAATGTATGTCGCACCAACTAGAGTATGACTCTTATCAACGAAAATAGTACTCCCTACTAAATTCAACAGATCTATAGTGCACCAATCCAGTCAACGAAAATAGTACTCCCTTCTAAACTTCTGAAGACCTCTTTCAACCAATCCAGTCTATAGTGCACACCTCTAGTCTTTTTGGTCTCCTCCCAGATCTCTTCTGCGATCACTCCTAATAAAGTCATGGCAAGATTACATGCCATTACTCTATCTACATCGAGTGGACTGTAGAACTCACCTCTAATAAGCAATCCCAGAAGATTGGCAACATCATCCAAAGTAATCGTCATTTTACCAAATGGCATATGGAATGACGATGTCTCGGAATGCTATATTTCCAAAAACACAGAAATCAGGTTGTTGTCGATCACCTTCAAACTACCCTGTTGTAATGAGTTTAATCCTGACAAATTCACCCAATTTTCTATGGGTCGCGAGAGTACTGGCGGGGTAAATTATTGCAGCGCAATAATTTCCCGCAATGGTCGCTCATGTATACAAAGAAAATATATGACATTAAAATTAAATATAGATAAAAAATAATAATTAATTTAAATATTTTTAATGCACTATAAATAATAATTAATTTAACATACCTCACTAACCCATAGTCTAGCTGAAACATGATGACGGTATCGTGTAAAGACAGACAAATCATAAGATCTTCCAAGATACTGTGTGAGCTCACCAAGTCCCTGAGCTCCATCATGCCCCTCCTCCATATGCTCTCCCATATGAGCAGGTGCAGCCTCCTCCTGCTCATGTACATCCACCTTCTCATGTACCTCTTCCTCCTCCTCATGCACTATAGGAGGCTCCTCCTGCTGATAGGTAGTCACATCTAGGATAAATCCATGATCATGTTCTCCCTCGTCATCGTCTTCAATTATCATTTGTCTTCTTCTCCTTGAAGTTGTCGGTTGAATCCTCTCTAGAGGATTCATCACAAATGATGTAGAAGTATTAGTGTCACGTGTAATTCGTATGAATTTTTCGTCTCTTCCTTGTGCCCCCACTGAAAAATTAAAAAATAAAAAGAAATAAATCACAATTAGTTATAAAATTATAATTAATTAAAAGAAAAAAAAAATTTAAAAATAATATAACTTCCGGGGAAATTGAGGTTCAAGTTCTCCGGTAACTATCGAAAATGTGACACCTCAAGTTTCTTGGAAGTGGCTTCTGTACCGGAGATGTTAAAAAAAAATTCGGATGAAGCATCTGTACCGGAGAAGTTCAAAAAAGATTTCCTGAAGAGGCCTTTTGTACCAGAGAGGTTGAAATAAGTTATCCGAAAAATAGCTTCTGGACTGAGAAACTTGAACAAAATATTCCAGACTATAAGTTGTGTACCGGAAAACTTGTATTCAAGTTCTCCGGAAGTTTAGAAGAAAAAAAAATTCACTTTTGAGTTCCGGAAAGCTTGAAATGAGAAAAGGGTAAATTTTTTGAAGTTGTATTATTTATACGAGGGCAAAAACGTTATTTCATTACTTATTTGGGGGTATAGGTATAATTAGAGGGGTACGAGGTAAAATTTTAAAATAACAGGCTGATTTCTTTAACTCACTCTTGGGCCCAATACCCTTTAATGGTATCAGAATTCCAAGACCCAAGTTGCCAAAACAAAATTACTATATACTCAAAATGATCGAATAACTGAATATTAGTGAATTTTTATTTCATGCACCAAAGCTATTTCAAGAGCTATATCGTTTTCAGTGTGATGATCGAATAACTAAAAATGAAAGATGGTGCATCTTTGTCTATTTAGGCTACAGGTGCGTAGGCATATGAGTAAGAGTTAAGAATAATGGAATGGACTCATTACAACCTGCATTGAGACAAACACTACAACTACCTTGACTATGTTCCTCTCCAAGATTAGTAGTAACATTTTGAGTAAAAGGGAGAACCCCTTATACATTAAAATATTGAATTTCTCCAAAACGATTAATTGCTGCTGATATTGATCTTTCATGGAACATATTGTGCCATTAATGATAAAATTGTATTTTATTTAATTTTTCAAAAATCATATTTAAACACATTTTTTGGACACATATTAATCGAAGATATAATTCTCTCTATTTATGGTCAACTTAGTGAGATTTAAATACATAAAAGGTGAAAAGTAGGTCTCACCACTAAGTGAGTCATATCAATCAATATATTGTTGATTGTTTTTGTAAAAATAAATTTTATCCCTGCAAATTTTTCTTTTATATTGTTTACCAAAAGAAATTATAATATTGAGATATCATATTAACTATTAAAATAAATACAATTAACTACTTATTTAACATATCATATTAACCACTAAAAATGCAAAATATTAATTAATTACTTTATAATACTTCATTTTAGTGGTTAAAATTTTTCATTTTAATAGCTAATAATGTTATTTAAATGGTTAATGAGATATATATTAAAGTGATTAATAACATATATCTTAATATATCTTAATGGTTAATTAAGTAGTCTAATTGGTTAATGACACAAATTCATATTTTTGTTACAAAATATCACTCTACTAATTTTGTTTATTTTTTGAAATAAAATTGAAATAATTTTTAAAAAGGATTATATTTTTTTAAGAAAAAAAAAACTACAATAGAAAAATGAACAATACCATTCATATATAGTTTCTTTGTTTAAATAACACAACTGTATTTTTTTTATAACGATGACATGGTATATGTTGAGCCAACTATACAATCCCTCTAATATAGTGACATAACTAAAGATGAAGCTGCCAAATCAAATCAGTCGTTTGGAGGAGAATCAAGGGAAGTGCTTAAAAAAAAAAAAAGAAAATAAGAGTTGACATGAGAGAATTTTAAAAGGTTTGTGTTTATTTATAATATAAATCTTTTTATTTTTGAGTAATTCAAAAATTGTATTGAAAGTGGATTTCGGAGGGTTTTAGAGAATTTAAACAAATTGTCCAAATCATTTTTATATTTTTATAATACTATATAAATTAAAAAAATATTAATCATAAGTATTTTTTTTTTATCATTTTCTACAAAATCACTCTCTTAAAATTATAAAAAATTAGACCTGTAAAACATGAAAATAAATTAGATAGAACAAGTCAAATGCTTCAAAAACATCAAAAGAAGATAATTTTACCTTTTACCTTGCACCTCCGCAAGTTAACCCCTACCCCTACATTATATATGAATTTCTGATATTTGTCCTTCTAAATAAATCAACATTTTCTCTCATTTCACCACCATCACAGGTGAGTGTCAAAAATTTCAACTCTTCCAAAAAATTAATATTATCAACATATATTTGTTCAAATAGTTGCAACTAATGTTGATACTCCTTCTCATCAGTAGAATAGACAATATTTGTCTACAATTGTATCACCAACTTCTGGTTTTATCGATGTGAAACCAACAAACTAAATTCACAATACGTGATAATACAACTTCAAAGGCTTCTCCTTAGAAAATAAGCTATACGTAATAAAAAGTTATATTAACTTCTCTAATGTCCAACATAAATTATCTTGCGGTTCAGTTTTCTAAATAAGCATATGTCAAGAGAGTTGAAGTCGCAATAATAATTTCAAGCAACGACATTATGTATTTTTTTTAGTTTTGTATGTTTTGTCCATAATAAACATAATGGAAAACAAGTTCAACAACTTGAGTGAGTTTGACTTCGCCTAAAATATATCTCTCAAAACATTTGAGTTATTCCACCTTCTACTCCAACACACATATTTTTTATTAACCTAATTAGATGTTATGTCTTTGTTAAAGAATCTTCCACTTGTAATCAGAGCATACTCTTTTCCTTATAAATTTAGGTGATTTGAATTACATTGTCTGTATTTTGGTCTTGTAAAGAGAGTAAGTGTGAACCATCTTTCAATGGTCTTCATCTTGTGCTGAAATACCACTTGCTTATATATATTTCTCATTCTTATCACAACTCATAACTAATTTTGATCAATGCCTCCCTCCTTGTTTTGATCTAGTAATGATGATAGACACCCTATTTTGATTCTCATCCTTTCTAGTTCAATCAACAATAACTACTCATGTATCAAAAATCTAAATTAATACATAAAATCATTAAATTACAGTATTACGTTAAATTTGTACAGTAATAATATTGATTATAACAATATTATTATCTGACTAGTTGTGAACGCATCAGTATCTCCACATGAATTAATCAAAATATCAACTATTTTAATTTAGAATAATCAAATAGTTTTTCAATAGTCATGGTCACTTAGGACAATTTTGTGGTCAACAAACAACCATTTATTTAAGGACTATTTTTTACTAATTCAATTGTTTAGTCATGTTATTGTAACATGATAGACATATATGTACATTTAAGATAAATCACACCCTCATACGTATAATATCTTAAATTGAAATTTGCCTGTACTCTAAAAAGTATATCAAACTTTTGAGTACTTTATCTACTTAAGTAAAACTTTAAACTCAACAATTATACTTTATCACATTTAATAAAAAGTCAAACAGAGTAAGATTGAGTGTGTGTGTGTTGGGGGGGATTACTCTTGGAGGTAATAAATCATGAGATAGTAAAAGTTTGGCTAAATGGATTGTTGACTAATACATCATCACAATCCTTGTTTTAGTGTTCTTAATTATTCAACAAGAAAAAATAAAGATTTGTTGGGTAATTTTTGGTAATATTGTTTGGTTTTTCATTGGACATTATATGATGCTAATTATATTATTTTAATACATGTTGCCAAACATTGAAGTCTCCTTAATTCCTTGCATATCAAGAAATGTTCTCGATGTTATAGACTCAAATATTTGACATACTTGAAACTTACTTTTCACCAACCTCCTTTAAGATTAATTTGTTCCCACTTGCTTTCAATATCCTTTTGAATATCTACTTGTATGCATACCAATTATCCATATAAGTATATAGCATTGGAATTTTCCTTATCTTCTCCAACTCCATCATGTCTAAAGCAAATGAAAAAATACATGCAATAATGGAGAAAAAAACAAGTGTCCAAGAATCAAGGAAATTGAACCAAATATTTTTCCACAAACAACACCTTAAAAGAGTGTACCCTTTTGGTTTACAGAAAAGTTCTTCATCTTCATCATCATCATCATTGTCACAAATTTCAAATGATTCTTCTATGACACTAGCAGACCATGAAAATTTGATTTCACCAAGTCAAAGAAGAGAACGTGTACTTATTAATACTTCACAGCCACAAAAATTTCCACATGCAGCAGAGCTTGGTGAATTAAAGAGATGCAACTGGATCACAAACAACTGTGGTAAATACATACATTTCCAAAAAAAATTATTTCATTTTATTTTCTTTTGCATAAAAATCATGGTTTTAAATTGAGGTCTACAATATTGTGGATTTTGAAGTCTCTGCAACAACATTAGTCATAATTTGGTCACATCAACCACAATTGCCCGCATTTTCTTGCAGTGGTTTGCAGCGTAACCACAACCGTGAAGACAACCGCAATTTAAAACCATGATAAAAACAATCAATTCGGCTATTTTTAACAACATCATTTTCACCACTAAAAATTACAATAGAAATGATAAAGAGGTATATTGTGCAGATAAGGCATACATTGAATTTCATGATGGGTGTTGGGGAGTTCCATCTTACGATGACAAGTAAGCAATGTACAATATGTTACAATCTTTTTTCTTTACCTTCAAAATCATTATTTATATATATATATATATGCTCATAGATTTGGATTATTTGTAGTCGCGATACCATGCGATAGTAAGTCAGAACGGTTGGATGAAAATTGAAATATGATGTGACGTATTCAATATCCAACCGTTTGAATTGACTTATATCTGTACTAACTTAAGTGGTATTTTGACTGAATGGAATCATTGCATATTTCAACTATCTTAAATGATTGAACCATGAAACAGAAAATTGTTCGAGCTGCTTGCAATGTCAGGATTGCTGATAGATTACAACTGGACAGAAATTCTAAAAAGAAAGCAAGTTCTAAGGTAAATTTACCATCTATATATATGCATGTTGTTTGGTTTGAAATTATACTAACATATTTGTATAATAATGTTCTTGACACAGACAAGCTTTTGCTGGATTTGATCCTAACATTGTTGCCAAAATGGAGGAGAAAGAAATAATGGAGATAGCATCAAACAAAGAACTTGTATTAGCTGATTGCAGAGTTAAGTGCATAGTAGACAATGCCAAATGCATAATCAAGGCAAGTACAGAACATAAATAACTAAATATGCCTATCCAAATTTTTGTTTATTAATAGTGTTTCCTGTTTCTATTTCTCATTTATAAAAATAAAAAATAAAAATTAATAAACATTATTAGAGCATACATTAATTTTTGCAAATGCCCTTTAAAAATAAGATTTAATATTTTACAAGTTCAAAACATTATTTATAGTGTTTTTAGAAATGCATTATTTCTGATTAACTGACAACTTCTCTATATCACTATTAAAAAGCAAAATTCATAAGCAATTGTCATTCCAGCCAGCAACATATAAAGGGCCTATTTGTTTAAAACTTTTGAAAAAATGATTTTAACTTTATATTTTTAAAAATGATTTTTACGAAAATTTATATAAAAATAATAAAAGTTATTTCAGATGTATTTATTACCGATTAAAAAAACAATTTTGATATTTAATAACTTAAATATTTTAACATAATAAAAATCATATTTTTTAACAGAATGTATCTTTTAAAAACAATTTTTATGAAGAGATTCACAAAATATTTTTTCATTTAAATCATTTTTAAAATTTCATTATCCAAAAAAAAGTTACAGAAAATAGATGAAATAATTAATATGACATTTAAAATAAACTATTTAAACCAACTTTTTATTTGAAGTTTTTTTAAAACAAAACTTATAATAAAAGATAAAATAATATAAGAATCATTTAAAACAAAAAACCAAAAATATTGTTAATTTAATTGGCAATTGATCTTTTGTGTACAGATTATGAGAGAATATGGATCATTCAGTAGCTATATATGGGGTTATGTAAATCACAAACCAGTGATTAACAAATACAAATACCCAAGAGATGTTCCATTAAGGACACCAAAAGCAGAGGCCATAAGCAAGGACTTAATAAAACGTGGATTTAGATTTTTGGGTCCAGTTATTGTTTACTCTTTTATGCAAGCTGCAGGATTGACCATTGATCATCTTGTTGATTGTTATAGGCACAAAGAATGTGTAAGCCTAGCAGAAAGACCTTGGAAACATTTTTAAATTCACTTTCAATTTTTGTTTTTTTTTTCAATTGGGTTTTGTTTGGAACATTTATTCAGTTTTGTATGCATGTTTAAAGAAAGGGTGCTTGTTTGTTTGCCTTTCAATTTGAGTTAGATTATTATTATTATTATTATCAGTTTCAAGTCTTGAGGCATTGTTTGTAATTTGTAGAACATTTCATGGTTGGTATGGTGTAGAGCATGATACCAATATAATGAGATTGAAAAAATATTATATAATTTTCAAGTTATATATAACTGGTTGATTAGTATGCCAATTGTTCATAGTGTTCGTTTACGTTTAATTATCCACTAAATTTTTATGTATGATTCTAATAACAACCCAAAAAAACTAGTTGTTCTTTATAATAATCATTATGGTGAGTGTTCATATATGTAAATAAAAAATACAAAAAATGTAAAATTTTAGAAGTTCTTAAGAGACTTTCCAATGTATTCACTAGAAAAAATATATTGTTTATAAATGTAGAAGAGAGATCTCCAATTCTAGTTGTCATCTCTTCTTTTATAGATGAATCTTTTTTGAGAAATGGGCCTCCATTATCTAGACTCGTTTGATTCAGTCTCCATCTTTTAATGTTGTTTCATTCGTCTTAAAGTTGACGGTTACACGGTCATACCACCTTATCATTCATAACGGTGCACAATCGCGCCACCTTGTCTTAAGGCTGACTAGTGCATGGTCATTCCACTCAATTTTTTGTACGGGTGCACAATCACACCACTTTGTCTCTTATAAAGAAATGAGTTCTCTGAATTGAACTGAACGTTGTCTCATATAATAAGTTGCATCCACATGAAGTTCATTAAACTCAATCCACTCATCCTAAGTCCAGAAAAAAAATAGTAACAAGGGTAATAACAACACAAAATACTTATGTTGATGCTTAATATTTTTTATTGTGAAGTATTTTTTTAATTCTTTTTAATGATAAAGTGAAAATATATATAGATATAAAATACAATCCATTAAAACAATGGATCCCATAAAATACAATAAGACAAAGTCTAAAAGAAAAAGACAAATTACAAAAATCACTACAAATCAAATAAAATTAAAATATCCAATAAAAAAGAGATCGATAGTAAAGAAATATCGTGAAGGATTTATTAGAGGAATGGATCCCTTCATGTGTAAATTACATATGAGGGACTAAAGAATTATCTCATGCCATTAAAAAAATCTTATATTTTTCTCTCTCTATAAAGAATGTAAATTCACACTTTATTCTCTCATGTATAATTTATACCAAAGAAATCCATTCTAATCCATTTATTGCACGACGACAACTAATACTTACTAGGAAATTTCGTTGACGCATTTTTTTCATCAAAAGACTCAAACTTGAGAAATAATTTAAGATATATCTAAATAGAGTTCGACATGTTTTAATTGACATAAATATATTCTACTTAAACAGTTAAAAAAATATTGATAGATTCTTCTTTTTGTTAATTAAACGTTGGACATCCTCAAAAAGAAAATATCTCTCTAAAAATTGTAGAAATTTTGTTATATTAAGAAAGATTTAGACAAAAAAAATAATGTTTGACCTATTAGAAATTGTCTAACTATACAGGAATATGTGAACGGTTAAGATTTGTAAGTGTTACAAGTTGACACATATGATTCTTTTTTTTTTTTTTTAAAGGATCTCTTGTGAAAATTAGTATTTTTTAATTATTAATGGCAATTTTACGGTATGAGTTTTATTTAGTCAACTGCAAATTAGATTTTCATATAATTAATGGAAAATCAATCTAATAAATTTATTTTCTCTCTACGTCTTTAAAAAAATTCTAATTTTTATTCAAATTATTTCATTCGAAATTGTATTTTGCACGTATCTCAAATTATAAATTATATTTAAACATACA
The DNA here is from genome assembly GCF_000331145.2 of Cicer arietinum. Lineage (NCBI taxonomy): Eukaryota > Viridiplantae > Streptophyta > Magnoliopsida > Fabales > Fabaceae > Cicer > Cicer arietinum. Next base: position 13,808,618 of record NC_021161.2, on the reverse strand, counting down.
GGGGGCAGGCAAACAAACTACATACTATAAAAAAAATAAAAAAATAAAAAAAGTATCCCAAAATGCTAAAAGAAATTATAAAAAGTATCCCAAAATGCTAAAATTTTAAACTACTAAAGTATCATTTCTATTTTGTAAATAAAATTATATTATTTTAATAACTCCATCCTATTTTGTAGATAAATTTATATAATTTTAACAACTCCCTAATATTTTAGATAAATTTATATGATTTTAACAATTCTCTCCTATTTTATAGATAAATTAGTCGCTTAATTATATTTTGTTAACAACTTCCTCCTATTTTTTCTCTGGATCTAATAAATAAATAAAATAATAATAATAATAAAAATAATTATGCTTAAAAATTGTAAATTATATTAATAATGTCAAGCAAAATACATTAAATGGCTTGTGGAGTGAGGATTTGTTACTCATATATCCTCTTTTTCAAAAAATTTAACCAATATACCTCCTTTTGTAATTTATGTACCAAAATGTCCTACTTTTTGGGGCTACTTTGGAGGTCGTGGCCTAGGGGTGCGACCAGTTAAAGGAACATTTTTTTCCCCCTAGTAGGAGGTCGCTGGCCGGGGATGCGACCTCCCAAAGGGTTTTAAAAAAAAAATTAATTCGTTTTTTTTGTTTTAATTAATTGTTAATATTTTAATAAATATTTAAATTAATAAATAATTATATTAAATAATAAATTTATAATTAATAATAATAATACATTAATAAATAATAATTATTATTATTATTATTAATTATT
>NC_021161.2:13805489-13807450 GCF_000331145.2 Cicer arietinum | reverse complement strand
AATTAAAATAGAAAATTAAATTATAAATTTCAAAGAAAATACATTAAAAAAAATGATACATCAAATTTGAGTGGATGTGCCCGCAGCGTTTGGACAATGTTTCCTAGTATGACCAGATACCCTATATAATCCACATTTTTTGGGTACTCTTTCTGTAGTATCCATTTTTGTTCTAATGCGTTTGCTCTTTGGTCGGCCTTTCTTGACTCTCCGCATTAGTGGATTGAGACACAACTTAATACCTTCATATTGTTGCCAATATCCTTTGTTTGGTATGGGTGGGAAGGCTTCGTCGTAGACTTTTAATACCGTTTCCTCCTTGTACACATCAGGTATAAGGCTCCAATAATCATATTTTATGCTAGAACATGCTGCTATGACATGTGAACAAGGCATATGTTTAGCTTGATATTTTTCACAATCGCACCACTTGTTAGGAAGGTTTACACTGAAGTGAGCAATTGGTCGCCCTTCCCTTCGAGCTATTGTCTCGTGGACCATGAAAGTATGGTTGCTGCGATCAAAACTATCCACTCTATGACTATTGGATTTACTTATTTCCAATTTCATAAATTTTATGCAAGTTTCTGTGTATACCTGACCAGAAGCTAAAATTGATGCGTGTCATTTTCCCATGGTTGGAAACAGTGTCCCTGTTTTAAAATAAGTTGATTGGACCAAAGCAGTGATGGGAAGGTTGCGCGTGCCTTTTAATACTCTATTAATCGACTCCACAAGGTTGGTTGTCATCTGACCCCAACGGCTACCTCCATCGAATGCTTGAATCCAATCTTGTCGAGGTATGTTGTCTAACCATTTCAAAGCCTCCGGGTTTACTATGTCGATTTCTCTGCGGTAGTATCGATATGTAGAATCATTGATCAAGTAACTTGTATTGAAATAGTAGACAAAACATTATTACACTAATTATATAAATTAGGAATGAAATTATTAAAAATTACACTAATTATGAAAATTAATAATGAAATTATTACCCATAGAAACAACTTTTTTCTTCAAAGCATTGTCCTTAAATTCTCTTGCAAAATTTTGTGAAATATGTCGGACGCAGAACATATGCTTTGACGGAGGATCTTGCCACCCATTATTCGGATCATTTTAAGCACTCTTAATCGATTCGTGTCTATCTGAAATCATACAAATGTTGGGTTATGGAGTGACATATTTTCTCAAATTTCTCAAAAAGAAACTCCAACCTTCTTTTGTCTCACCTTCTACAAGAGCATAAGCAATAGAAATTACATTGTCGTCCCCATCTTGTGCAACTGCTACCAATAGAGTTCCCTTGTACTTACCGTACAACCAAGTTCCATCAACTTGTACTATCGGTTTTGCAGAATTTAAACGCAGATATGCACGGAACGAAAGCCCAAAATAGTCTATGAAAGATCCTTATCCCATTTATCAAACTATTTTCATGATAAGCTGGGATAGTTTCCATTTCAATTTCGGTTCCTAGAGCAAATGTTTGCATAACCAACAACCATTGTGGGAGTTGATTGTAAGACTCTTCCCAATCGCCATAAATTTGTTCGATCGCTTTATTTTTTTCAATCCAAGCCTTTCTATAAGTAACTATGTAGTTGTGTAAAGCCTGAATCTCAGCAATAATGACCTTCACTTTTATTGAAGGATCCGCTTTCACAACTTACATTATGCTTGCACATACCATGTTAGAATCAAGTTTCGTATGATCTTGTGACAATGCATAATTTGTGCATGTATGACGCAGATTCAATTTACCAATCACCCACAATTCACTATTTTTGCGTTTTGAAGCTCTGCATCTAAACAAACAATTTGGACTTGAACAACAAATAACATACCTTTCTAAATCTGATTTTTGTACCACAAAATTCAATGATTGTTTTAGATGGTAACGTTTGATAGCATGTACGCATTCATCTTTGTTTTGAAACTTCATTCCAACTTCAAGAGTT